>NW_024381125.1:0-22500 GCF_016835505.1 Polypterus senegalus | reverse complement strand
GCGGCGCAATACGAATGCCCTCGGCAGTCCCTCTTAATCATGGCCCTGGTTCAGGAAACCCACAAAATAGAACCGGAGTCCTATTCCATTATTCCTAGCTGCGGTATTCGGGAGGGGGAGCCTGCTTGGAACACTCATTTTTTCAAAAGTAAATGCTTCGGACCCCGCGGGACACTCAGTCAAGAGCATCGAGGAGGCGCCGAGAGGCAGGGGCTGGGACAGGAGGTAGCTTGCCTCACGGTGGACCGCCAGATCGATCCCAAGATCCAACTATAAGCTTTTTAACTACAGCAACTTTAATATACGCTATTGGAGCTGGAATTACCGTGACTGCTGGCACCAGACTTGCCCTCCAAATGGATCCTCATGCAAGGATTTAAAGTACGCTCATTCCAATTACAGGGCCTCGAAAGAGTACTGCATTGTTGTTTTTCGTCACTACCTCCCCGTGCCAGTTGTGGGTAATTTGCGCGCCTGCTGCCTTCCTTGGATGTGGTAGCCGTTTCTCAGGCTCCCTCTCCGGAATCGAACCCTGATTCCCCGTGGTCACCATGGTGGGCACAGAAAGTACCATCGACAATTGATAGGGCAGACATTCGAATGAGTCGTCGCCACCGCGGAGTGCGCACGATCGGCCCGAGGTTGTCTAGAGTCACCAAAGCTGGCCGGGCGCAGGGGCCCGGGTGGGTTTTTCGTCTGATAAATGCACGCATCCCCCCGGGGCGGTAGTCAGCGCTCGTTGGATAACTGTGGTAATTCTAGAGCTAATACATGCCAAGTAACGTGGAGCGATCAAAGGGAAACATAACTGATGTAATGAGCCATTCGCAGTTTATTATCGCAAGATATTTTGGAAAAACACAAGAATAAAACAGAATAAAAAATCAAAATGCCAAACAAATTTCTTTTTAGAAGACAATAGGCGAATGTGTCAAGTAAAATGCTACCACATATAGCATAAATTAAATTTTCCTGACTATTGTTTGTTTCCCCAAAAACACATTTAAACTTTAATTTTGTGAATTTGCCAATGCTAAATAAGAACCACACGGGAAGCAATTGTTCGAAATGGGAGTTAAGGTATGGATAGACAAATAAATATGCTTGTGAACATTTTGAAACAAACTTTAAATTCACCAGGCTAAGTTAAGGAGTTTTCATTTAATGTTTTTAAGCATCTGTAGTTAGCACACATAAGGCTTTAATACAGATTGTTGCATGTTTAAAATGAAGGTGATCTCCACTCAGTAAAATGAACTAACAAGTGTAACTAAGAGTAAGTACAGAACACACTTTAGTAGAAACAACAAAAGCCTTCTTAGGACTATGAATTTAATGTGTTTGTGCTTCTGCTGTGTGTATTTATTTGCACTATTTTCATAGTGTTTCTGTATGCCGGCAGTATGGTGTTGTGGCAAAGGACTATGTATGTGTCTGTTTGTATATATGTGTGAGACTTGAATGAATGGTAGATCAACTAAGACAATATTTACAATTAACACATGTAACTAACAGTGTAAGTACACAACACACTATTAATATGACAAAAAGCCTCAATTTTTGTTTAGAAAACATTAAGATAAATGTTTACATGTAAACACTCCGTGTACTTTTTACTGTCACCTGGGTATACACTGCTATTCGTTCAGATGTGGTAATTTGTGGCAATTGTGCCACTGTACAAATGTATGGGGTTTGTACATACACAGTCATTTGACTAACATCTTTGGGCTGTTTTAGCTGTGGGGCGGTTCCACTAAGGGGCGGTTCCCCTAAAGGTTGATTCCCCTGATAGGTGTTTCACCTGAGGGGCAGCGTCTGGACAACCCCCAAACAATCCCTTATAAGAGCCTACTAAGACAAAGAGAGTCATAACAGTTCTTTCAAATTAACAAGACTTCACAAGACTATAGCAGAGTATCTTTGATTCACTGACAATGGACAAGTCTACTGAATGCAGGTAAGTGAAAATATTTCCACTATTTACATTTAAATCATTATTTGATTATTTTGATAAAACAGATTGTGATGTTTTTGCTGTTTTTGTCCGACTTTCCCCTACAGTGGTCCCCAGCATCGCAATGTGGTGTACTGCTTGATTTGTGAAAAGCCACAGAAGATGATATCGGTCCACTTGACAAGAACATGTATGAAGGATCGCACACCGGCAGAAATAAAGGCTGAAGTGAAAAGGGCCAGGGAATCTCACAGAAAATTTGGAATAGAAAGCAGGGTCGTGGATTGCCTGGACCTGATTAAAGATCACCCCACAACTTATCCTTTGTTGATAAATTACCTCAAAGAGAGAGGTCATTTTTTTATTAACAAGCCTTCTGCCATTTTTACTTCTCCGGCCATACCTTCAGTGGCTCCTCCAGCTGCTTCAGTGTCCACTGAAACTACTGCTTCTGTGGCACCAGACACTTCTTCCCAGGAAAGTGAGGAAAACATCAAGGAGGATGACCCAACTTGGCAGAGGTAGGCGACCAGTCTGAACCCCATTAATTTCTGTCTGTTAAAGTTACAAACTTCTGTCAATGTTAGATGTCAATGTGTCTGTATTTGAATTCTTTTTTTAGACCTCAGCAGGCCTTCACAAGTACTGTGAGGGTCCAAATGGAGAAGCATGGCCTGTATCAAAAATTTCCTGAAAACACTCGGCTGATTTCTGGTTTCAAGGACCACCTTATTAACATGCTCCATGTCCCCAATTGCCAACAGGAGGTGTGGATTTACATTCAATAAATTGGTGTTTCTTTATTTAATATGATCCCAATGTTCACACATGCTTAACTGATTGATTCTTTGTTTTTTAAGGTGGACAATGTCACAAGATACCTAAAATATGTGCAGCCAGATGACATGGAGCCAACTTTCGACTTCTTATTTGACTCAGAAAAAGGGAAAGGAGTTCCTTAAGAAGTTAAAAGATGCTGAGATGGCTCCATCAACACGCCTGAATTATATCAAGTGCATGATCCGATTTGTAAAGCACTTACAGGTGTGTCTTGAATATATAAAGGAGGACCAACATCTGCCGCAAAAGTGCCAGGACTATTTGAACTTCTTGAACATGGCAAGAAAGCCAATTTCTCGGGAGCTGAGTAAGGCAGAAGTCGGGAAGAAATATTCAAGATTAACCAAAGGATCAAGAAACCTAAAAGATTGCCAGAAAATTTTGAAAGCAGCTAAGCCAAAGTCCCTGGAACTATTTGGCAATCTTTTAGGAGGCTTGGAGATCAGTAAGCAGGAAATGACCTTATATAAATATTACTTAGAGGCAAATATAATGTTAGGTCATTTTCAACGTCCAGGAGTGGTTGAGGGCATGAGAGTAACAGAGTGGCTTGACAGACAACCAGCCTCAAACAGCCGCAAAGTCATCGCTGTAAGGGATCACAAAACGGCAGCTACACAAGTGGCCACTATTGCCATTTCTATGGAGGAAGAAGCTGTAAGTATAACTGCATAAATTGCTATCCTGAATGTCAGCTTGTCATGTGCACAATTGATCACGTCCTTCCTTTCTCTTGCAGTGGATGGATATATACTTCAAAAGCATTCGTCCAGTGTGGCAATAAAAGGATGTTGTAGACGATGACAGGTTCTTCTTGTCAGTCAAAGGAGGACCTATTAATAGCGGCACTAGCGATGTGCAGCGGCTGCACGATATGTACGTGAAATTGTTATTGAATTAAAAATAGCACCATTTTTCTTCTCTCCCCTTGTAAAACTGTTTTTGTAATAAATGCCCATGCACTTTGTTTTTCAGGTTTAAAGTTCCCAACACTACCAGCACTGAGGTCAGGAAAGCTGTGGAGACCTTTGCTGGTATTAATTTCACAAGCGAACAAAAACGCAACCTGGCAAACTACCTTGCCCATACAACTGAGGTTGCAGAAAGTCACTATCGTGGCCGGGACAATGCAGTAGTGGCTAATACTATTGACATTGTCCAGACTTATTTAGGATCCTCCAGCTCTTGTGAGGAACTGGCAGAAGCACCTGGTACAAGCAGGACTATTGGCAAGAAAGCAATTAAAAAAGATGTCGACTTTGCTCTATTCACATCAATGTTCCCGGTGTCCACTGAAGGCCAGCCTCCTACAAAGAAGATGAGGAAGGAGGCTGGTTTCGGTGAGGACCGATCTTGCTATGATCGGTGGAGAGCCTGCCAGTACATAGAAAGACAAAAACACATTTTGTGTGAGTATTGCACTCTGATTGGATTGATCTTTGAATTTTGTTTTGCATGATTTATAATGTGTAGAAAAAAGTAAGAGAATTAAAACTGAGTCTGTTTGTCTTTTTTTTTTTTTAGCTATGTACCGTTGCACCAAACCATCCCTGGAAACATTTCAACGGAAAATTGAGAGGCAGGGATGGGAGTCCAATTGTCCAAAGGCAGGGGAGATCGTCAGCCTTTGGAAACCTGCCTCCAAAAATGAAGTCGAAGAAGACCGCAAAATTTCCAGGGCGGTGCAACATCTGAGGTGGAGGGGGCTCCATATAAAAGACTTTGGCAGTGAGAAAGGATTTGGTAAGAAATGTTTTTTTTTTTTTTTTAATTTTGAAATAAAACAAAAATCAGTGTTTAGTGCTTTAACACGGCTGTTTTATGTCATGTTGTTTTTTGCAGGAGTGTTTGCAACCCGAAGATTTTCAAAAGGATACATAGTTTGTGATTACCATGGGAAGGTAGTCACAAAAGGAGGAGGATTAAGGCTAGTGCATAGCCAAACAGACGAGATGGGCTGTCTTCTTTTTATAAAAGTGGGGACACAATTATGGCGATTGATGCACAGACCCATCCATGTCAGTGTCATCCTGACGTTGACACCTTTGGACGCCGCATAAACCATTCAAGAAAACGCTTTAATCTGAAGCCGGTACTGTGCAGAATCTCCGTACACGGAAAATTAACGGACACCATCCTTCTGCGGGCCATAAAGGACATTAACATTGAAGATGAGCTTAAATTTGACTACGGGGTCAACCGGAAGTCTTTTCGTGGTGAAGGCTACGACCTAACCTGGCTTGATGATTAGCCTCCGGTAAGAGTCTGTTTTGCTAAATTCTGTGTATTACACATTTCTATGTATTAGCTAGTTTAACACATCATAAAATTTGTTTTTGATACATGCCGACATCCTCCTAGTATTAAGTTTCAAACAGCGATTACAACAAACCACAGCACAGAAACGGCACTAGTTTGACTTGATAATTTAATAGACAATTTGGGTTTAGAATTATCAATTTCTTCAGAGATCAATCTGTACTAATCCTGCTATTCTCTTTTTTCTCTGTTTTAGGGATCTGCACCAGCACCACCAAACCAAAACACAATGAAGACCTTTCAGACGCTGGATTGTGTTTTCTATTAATTTTTTTCGACCTTTTAAAGGCATTTTATACAAAAATGTATTTTATAAATAAAAATAAGTCCTTTGTAAATGATTTTGTTAATGATTTTTGATACAAAATAAATTTATTCATATTTATGACTTTTGTGTTTTTGTTACTGTTTTCAAGGTAGAAGTGAAAAGGGCCAGGATATCACACAGAAAATTTGGGATTGAAAGCAGGGTTGTGGATTGCCTGGACCGGATTAGAGTTCACCCCACAACATATCCCTTATTGATAAACTACCTTAAAGAGAGAGAGAGGTCATTTTTTCCATCAACAAGCCTTCTGCCATTTTTAATGCTCCGGCCATACCTTCAGTGGCTCCTCCAGCTGCTTCAGTGTCCACTGAGACTACTGCTTCTGTGGCACCAGACAGCTCTTCTCAAGAAAGTGTGGAAAACATTGAGGAGGATGACCCAACTTGGCAGAGGTAGGTGACCAGACTGAACCCCATTAATTTCTGTCTGTTAAAGTTACAAACTTCTGTCAATGTTAGATGTCAATGTGTCTGGATTTGAATTTCTTTTTTTTTTTTAATCCTCAGCAGGCCTTCACAAGTACTGTAAGGGTCCAAATGGAGAAGCACAGCCTGTACCAGAAATTTCCAGAAAACACTCCTCTGATTTCTGGTTTTAAGGACCACCTCATTAATATGCTTCATGTCCCCAACTGCCAACAGGAGGTGAGGATTTACATTCAATAAATTGGCGTTTCTTTATTTAATATGATCCCAATGTTCACACATGCTTAACTGATTGATTCATTGTTTCTTAAGGCAGACAATGTCGCAAGATTCTTAAAGTATGTACAGCCAGATGACATCGAACCAACTTTGGACTTCTTACTTAATTCAGAAAAGGGAAAGGAGTTCCTTAAAAAATTAAAAGATGCACAGATGGCTCCATCAACACGCCTCAACTATGTCAAGTGCATGATCAGATTTGTTAAGCACTTGCAGTTTTGTCTGGATTACGTAAAGGAGGACCAACTTCTGCCCCAAAAATGTCAAGACTACTTAAACTTCTTAAACATGGCCAGAAAGCCAATTGCACGGGAGCTTAGCAAGGCAGAAGTTGGGAAGAAATATTCCAGACTAACAAAAGGATCACGGAACATAAGATTGCCAGAAGATTTTGCAAGTAGCAAAGCCAAAGTTCCTGGAACTATTCAGCAATCTTTTAGGAGGCATGGACATCACAAAACAGGAAATGACCTTCTTTAAGTATTACTTGGAGGAAAACATAATGCTAGGTCACTTTCAGCATCCAGGAGTGGTTGATGGTATCATAGTGACTGAGCAGTGGGACCGACAAGATGCCCCAACCTACCCAAAAGTCATTGCTGTAAAAGATCACAAAACCGCAGCTACACAGGTGGCCACAATTGCCATTTCAATGGAGGAAGAGGCTGCAAGTATAACTACATAAATGGCTATCATGACTGACAGCTTGGCTTTTTTTCACAATTAATCATTTTCTTCATTTCTACTGCAGTGGATGGAAATGCACTTCGTGTGTTAAAATGGCTGTTTTATGTAATCTTGTTTTGTTGCAGGAGTGGTTGTGACCCGTAATTTCTCCAAAGGATACATAGCTTGCGACTACCGTGGGCGGGGAGTCACAAAGGTAGAGGGGCTGCGTCTTCTATAAAACACAGGGGGACACAGTGATGGCAATTGATGCTCAGAGTTTCCCATGCGAGTGCCATCCAGATGTTGACACTGTATTAACCATTCTAGGAAGCGGTTCAACCTCAAGCCAGTACTGTGTAAGAGTTTGGTGTATGGCAGTATAACAGACACAGTCCTTTTGCGGGCCACGAAGGACATCACCAAAGATGAAGAGCATAAATTCGACTAAGGGGTCAACTGCAAGTCCTTTCAGGGTGAAGGCTACGACCTGACCTGGCTTGACGATTAGCCTCCGGTAAGAGTCTGTTTTGCTAAATTCTGTGTATTAGACATTCCTATGTATTAGCTAGTGTAACACACATAGAATTGTCCGTGTTTGACATGCTCCGAGCCCATGTATCAAGTTTCAAACAGGGATTAGAACAAGAACAAAAGTACAGAAACAGCACTAGTTTGATTTGAGAATTATCAATTTCTTCAGGAAACTCCAATCTGTACTAATGTCGCTATTCCATCTTTTTTCTCTCTGTGTTAGGGATTTGCACCAGCATCACCAGACCAAGACACCACGAAGGCCCTTCAGACAACGGATGAAGGCAGGAACCTCAGCTATCCATGAGACCAAATTCATCAGATCCCTTCCGTGAAGATGAAAACTAAATTGGTTTTGGTTAGGAATATTAATGTTAGGTAGAATGTGGTCTTTTGGCCTTGTAACACCCTTATATATGCACATTTTTTTCTGTCCTCCTGGCCATCAGATCTTATCTTGATTTTTTATTGATCTGTTCCCGAATTATTGCTGAATCTTAAATAGTTTTTTCTTGTATTTTTTCTTCAACTGTCTAAAAACACATTTATACAAAAAATGTGATTTATCAATGCTTTAGTTTATGCTTTTTGATACCAAATAAATTCTATGCTCAGACTTATGACTTGTGTTTTTGTTATAGTGTTTTCACTCTTACACATATTGTTTAAAGAACTGATTTGATGTCCAGTTTAAAAACCATGATGTCGAGCACCAGGCTAAGTTGAGGTTTATTTCAAAATGTTCATAAACAAAATAACTGTCTTTACCAATGACACATTATGATAACGAATTTAAATTTGGAAATATTTCCCAAAAACTTTGCTCTCATTTGTATTGATACAGACTTATGGGTGTTAATGCATGGATGAGCAAAATAATGAAATAAAAGCCTAATACAAAACTTGCATATCAAAATGTTCAGCAGGATCTCCCGAGTGCATTGATCACTGATCCATTGCAGTGGAACCATTCAGTCACGTGAGATTGAGCAAAAACTGGTCTGTAATGTCCTTAGATGTCCAGGCCTGCATGCGTGCTACTCTGAATATATGAACAGGTGTCTACCCATTGGCCATATATGGAAACAGGGTTGCATATAGCAAAATTGTGAAACAAAGCCTAAAAATGCATATCAAAATGAAGATGAGGATGTCCCCAATTGATCTCTCACCCATTGCTGAGGAAGCTGTAGTTTAAGAGATAAATATCAAAAATTTACCTCAATTTCTCATGCACGCAAGTGTAGAAATCTTTACATGATTAGACAAAAATGTGCTTCAGAATTCACCAAAGTGGTCCCTATGCGATACCGTTGCCCAGCAACCCATTATGTCTGCCTCTAGCTCGGATTTAGATAAGGATGTGCCAACCTTTCCCCTCGGTGGGGCTGTGCAGTACAGCCAGAGTTATGTAGAACATTAGAAAATGCTCAAATCTGCTCCAACAGTCCACAATTTGGTATTAAAATGAAGGACTATCCTTGCAGATTCAGAAACTGGGTGTTTTATTACCCCAGGTTCTGCTGGGACAGAGATACTGTATGGAAAATGAAAAACAGCACACATGTGGCATTTCACGTCTGAGTCAAGTATTGACTAATCAGAAATCCGAAGATGTCCCTGTACTCCATGCTGGGGGGACAAATGAAGCATCACCCCGTCTGCCCCTCTGCCCTAAGTCTCACAAACTTACAAAACTGTACAGGTTTACCGAACACTACCGGAAACAGTGAAAAACCCTGCAAAAAATGTGAGCGTACGTGCATTTAGGTACACCATCCCACCCATTTTTCCATTTAGCCGTGATGGTCCACTTTTGGCCCCAGTGGTCTATGCAGCATTTGCGATGTATACTCTAAAAAAGTCTAAAAAATATATTATTTCGAACAAATTTCTATACCATGTGAAAGAGCGTGCAAAAATATGGCACAAAGAAAAAATTTAGGGAATCCACTTTCTCCCCTTCTATTTAACATAGGAGTTGATCCTCCGATAGACACACTGGAGAAAGAAAGGTAAGGTACATACCTAGGCTCCAACAAGATCACAACATTAGCCTTTGCAGATGACCGTGTTATATTAAGTAACTCATGGAATGAGGTTTGGAAATATTAAAGAACTCTAAGAACAGAAACACTGGCCTTAAAATACAACTAACAAAATGAAAAGGTTTCTTCTACACATGAAAGACGACAAAAATAACAAAAAAGTCAGAATTATGACAAATCGATGGAAGAGAAATTCAACAGATTTCCTCAAAATCACCAGTTGAATATCAAGGGATATTTATGTACCCTATAAAAAGGAATAAATTAGGAAATATACAAACTCGACTTACAAATTGGATAACTAAAATCATGAAAGCCCCTCTCAAACCATTTCAAAAATTTGCTTTATTAAACCAAATTTGCTCTCCCCAAACCAAACTATGCATTGACAAACACAAAAATGAACATTAATCTCCTCAAAAGACTTGACAGAAGTATAAGTGCGCTAACGGTACTCATTACTCAAGTACCAAAGATGTAGGACTAAGTATTATAAAATTAGAAGCCATCATTCTAAAAATGATTCTGTGGAACTTAGGCAAAATAAAAATGTCTGAAGATGCAATTCTAATGAATTCAGCAAATCATCTGAACATCAACCAAAGCAATAGGTTTCTAACCATGGGCTTACAGGCACAAGATCATGGAGATCACCACCGGTGTGGCCAGGAGGGTCCAAGAAACAGCAGCCACAAGATCCTGTAATGACATTGACAAGAGCACCATGGTCGTCTACCTGGCCTACAGTAATGCTACTGCAGAGAAGCATTATCGTCTTGCCCGACTGGACACCATCGCCAGTAAAAAGCTCCTCATACAGACCCCAATGAGTGAGAGTAGCTCAGAGTGAGTTGAATTGAGGAATTATCCTCCTTTTAAAACATACTTCCACATAATTCAATGAGTTTCTTTGGATTATGTGTCTTGATTTTTTTTTTTTTTACTTATATGAGACATCTCAGCCAGGAAAAAAGAGGGTTGCTGCAACCCTTAATGAAAATTTATTATCCAGTGTCACTGGAAATTGCACACATCCCAAGAAGCAGAGGAAGGTGCTCACTAGGATGCATGACAGGATGTGTTAGGACCGTTGGAGGGATGAGCAGAAAGCCCTTCAGTGGCAGCACATTCTTTGTAAATTTTCTTCCATTTTTCCTGTCCTTAAACTATTCTATTGGTAAAGTCCACTAGTTCATAAATAGACAGATGCATTCGGCGTAAGTTTCCAGTCAGAAGTGGAAGGGACTGGATGTCTGCGATAACATCCTAGAAAAAGGAAGAGGATTTTACACCAGCCAAAAGGATCCAGGCCAGGGAGGTAGTCTGACTACCACAGAAGAAACATCAGCCTCAAAGAAGGAGAAATGAAGAGGAAAGATGTGCAGGCTGGCGAGATGGGCTACCACATCTTTTGCAAGAATTCAAGACAGGATGCCTTCTGCATTGATGCAGAGACATTTCCATACTCATGTCACCCAAATATGGAAACTTTTGGTCGTCTAATCAACCACTCGTCAAAATGAGCCAACCTGCAGCCCCCGTGTTTCACCAAAGACACTGGAGAGGGACCGAGGGATGTTGTTCTATTCATCACAAACAAGGACATAAAAGCAAAAAAAGAACTCCTATTTGATTACTGGGTAAAGAAAACAGCTTTCAATGGGAAAGGAAAGGACCTGGACTGGCTGTGACCATTAAAAATTGCTGTGGGAATCACTGAAAAATAAAAGACTTAATTCAAGAATACAAAAAAATAAAAGTATCACTATGTAACTTGAATCGTTTTACTATTGTTGTAACTTTCTTTTGATGCTTTGTTCAATAAAATACCTGTATTCTAAATACATGAATGCTTGTTGTAGTTATTTTAAGTGTTGTTATCAAGTGCAGTAATGGATGTATAGCGCAAAATCATGAAACAAGGCTAATCAAAAAAACAAATTGCTTATCAGAATGTAAATCAAGATGCCCACTCTACATTGATATGTTACCAATTGCTGAGTAATTTGTAGATTTGAAGAATTTTGGCAAAAATTGTGTAATATTTTCGGTAATAGTGGAAATGGTCATAGCAAAATGCTGAAAAAAGTAGAAAAATGCATATTAAAATGTAGAGGGGATGTTGTCTTTCCATTGATGTCTGTCACATTGGTGAGGACGGTGTAGTTTTAGAGATAAATGCCAAAAACTAATCTGAATTCCTCCCAATATTTGAAATGGGTGTGCACGCATGCGGACAAAACGTAACCAAATAACTCATACATGTGGTTCAAAATTCACCAAACTGGTACCAAAACGATAGTCTGTTAACACCTATGCCATCCATTGTTATGCCAGACCCTAGGTCAGATTTGGATAAGGACATGCCAACTTCCCCGCAGGGTAGGGCTGTGCAGTATAGACAGTGTAATAAAAAATGTAATAAAATGCAAAAAAGCCTACAATTTGGTCTTAACTGCTTCCAACTCCTTCCCCAGTATTCCTTGGTCTCACTTTGATCTTCTTTGGTTGTTGAAAGTCAATGTATTATGTTCCATAAGGTCCTTACTAATCCCTCACCAGGCAAGTATATCCAAGTATTATTTGGTCTTCTTATACCTTTCCTCCTCCTTAATAAGTTTTTCCTTTCTTTACAATGAACCTCCAGGATGAGATTCTGACTCTCTCTCTATAGGTTTCCAGTATTCAACAATGCATTTCTTTCCAAACTCATGTTTAGGCTTAAGATCTGTGATGATTCTTTCAATTTAGGGTTGTTAGATACATTTAAACTTTGGGATCACATTGTGGATGTTTAGATAGAATTAGGATTGTGTGATATCCCCCAAACAGCTGAAGTATAGGATACATTTCTCCATTAAAATCTTTTCCATGGATATCTCCCCATTTTCTTCCTACCCGAGTCCAACATCATTTTGATTTATGTCTTCTTTAGTTAAGTAAATGGCAATTTGTGATTAATCTTCTAATGAGGTTTTGTTTGTGTAAGGACTCCTCCACTTATCGCATTATTAAAATTAGCAACTCTCTTGCTTTACTTTCCTAATCAAATTTTCATTCACTTTTCTAAAGTTATTCTTCTAACAGCCAACCTCCCTTATAAAGGTTAACCCCCCACTCTGCATCTCGTTTTAATCCCAGTTTCTTTAATTCTTGTAAATAGTTATATTGTTCTTGAAAGATTTGTAAAATGAGTTGCAGACCATTTCTTGTATTTCCTTCTTAAATAAAGAGAACCTCCATGTCAGGAGCTGAAGGTTTTACCAAGAAGGCCACTTTTATTGCAAGTCTATAAAATGTCTTTGATGGTTTATCTTTACAAAGTGCATCATTCAGAATTCCCAAATGGGTTTAAACTGCATCTTAAGCCACTTATGAGAGAAAACTGACTCTTCTCAAATATCCATTAAAAACAATCCACATTTCTTTGAAAATAAAAGCAAAACCACAGCTATAAAACCACTAAGTGTAAAATCAACCCATTAAAAAATGGGTTCCTAAAAAATTTTAAAAATTCCCCCAAAAAACTCTTCTTGTCTTATGTTCCTTCTTTCAATATTATCTTACATTTCTTAGACACAATGACTCCCTTTTATAGTTTCTTCAAAATCTCCCCTTCATTTGATTTGAAAGCAGAGACTGGTTAGGTTTTAGTTAAAAAAGGTCACCCAAATAACAATATTTGTCCTCAAACCTATAAATGGCCTCTTTTCAGATCCACTACATTTAAAAAAATCTGTTAAGTCCAAGTCAAGTCTTGCACAGAACATCAATGTCTTAGAAGTTACACTTTATATTACTTTTTTTTTTTTACAATGAATTTCTTTAGTTATTTTGTTTTTTTCTCTTACAACTCTATAAAAATAAATAAATTTATTTAAAAAAAAAAAAACCAAACCCTAGAAATTAAGTAGAAAACCCCAACTACTTTTCTCTAAACCCATTCCTTTGACAATGGCTGCTTCTCTTACCAAGACCTTTATAAAGAGATCTTTCTACCTTCAGGTGTCTGTGTAACGAGCTCCTTAAGTGCCAATTAAGTTCTTAAAGTGAACTCCACCACATGGGACCTTTCTCTTTATTCATAACAGCACGTTACCCCTTTTTATTTTTAACTGAGAGTAACAGGGAACACAGTCAGTATAGGAAATAAGTGTCCTTCTTTAATAAGTGCCAAAGTAATACAATTTGAAACCAAACCTACAAATTATACAAAATATATATTTCACTATAATGTGATAACAAAACACAATCCAGTAAATACATATAAACGGCTTGTTATTTCAGATTTTTTATAAGCATGCTCTTCCTAACTGAATATTAAGAAAAATCCATCCATCCATCCATTTTCCAACCCACTGAATCTGAACACAGGGTAACGGAAGTCTGCTGGAGCCAATCCCAGCCAACACAGGGTGCAAAGCAGGAACCAATCCACCGCAAGACACACACACACACCAAGCACACACTAGGGCCAATTTTGAATCACCAATGCACCTAACCTGCATGTCTTTGGACTGTGGGAGGAAACCACGCAGACACGGGGAGAACATGCAAATTCCATGCAGTAAGGACCCGGGAAGTGAACCCAAGTCTCCTTACTGTGAGGCAGCAACACTACCCACTGCACAACTTTGCCGCCCAAAAAAATCAACTCATATATTTTATTATTTTTTTCCATGCTTCCTACACATCTATATTTTTTATTTCATAAATTAATAAATATGCCTAAAAATTCCTTTAATCCTACTTATTCCCAAGTGGTGGAAAACCACCATTCTGAACCTTTCTGCTCACACCTTCATTTCATCCCTCCAGAATTATCATCTCCAACCTTCTCAATATATTTTTCTCATATTCTGGTTCATTGTCTGAATGTGTTTCTTTACTATATTTTGAGTTACATGTCTCTATCATTAAGGCTTATTGATAAAATCAAAGTATTGGGTTCTAGCTTATCAAAAATCTTATCTGATTGTTAAAATTTTGACCCTAGAAAACTATCAATTTCAAATCAGGGAGGGTGTAAGATGTAATTTTACTCAAGTCAGAATCACCCACTATTATAATCTTTTTTAGGGCAAAGTTACGAAGTTCTGTTGTTTTGATGATTTCTCTCATGCACAATTGGTTCATGTAAGTTACCAGTTATATTATTTTTTCTTCCTCAATTTGTATGTCACTAATATTCTGTTTTTGTCTTTCAGGTACAAATCCTCCTGCTGCTCTCCCCCTATATATGAAGTGGATCCAGACAACATTCTCCTCAGTAAGTAAGATTCTTTTCCTTTTCCTCTCTTATTTGTTCTGATATCTATTTTCTAGCTCCATTTCATGATCTCCCTGTCTTTCTTCTCCTTCCTATGTTTTTCTTTGTTTTTTATGGGATTGATGTATTGAGTTCCATAAACTCTTTGACAAATTCCTCATCATCTCAGGTAACACTAATTTTTTTTCTTTCTGGTCCTTCTCTTTTATGTTTCTTCTCTGTTAATGAGCTTTTTTCCATTTCAACCCTGAACCTTCAGGATCAGACTGTGAACTTTCTCTGTTCTCCGTATCACTTAATACTGTCCCTCCCGAGTTGTTAATTAAACATTTAATTAAAATCTGTTCTCGCCATAGAAGGATTCATTACAAGTTTACTCTCTAATAAATTTGCTTATCTCCGTTCTGATCGGGTCACACATTTGATTTTCATAACCTACTAAATCTCAAGACACTTTCTTTTTACTCCAGCTTAAGTCTCACCACATTAGATCAAAACCCCCTTCAACTTCTATATATTCCAAGCCTCTTTCCAAGTTTTAATCTCTATACTCCTCTTCTTTAGTGTCAAAATCTTGAAGTAGAGTTTTCCATTTTGGATTTTGTAAATAATCCCCACAATGAGGCTATTATATCAGATTCTTATGTTTAGGGCTTTGAAATAAGATTCGAATTAGAGTCTGTAATTAGTCTTTCAGATCAGATTTATATGCTATACGTCTAATGGACTTATAAGTTTAGAATTGGGGTTTTGTGATGTCTCCCTGAGAGCAAGATTAGGACAATTTGGAGTAGACTTTCCAACTCGAGACCCCATAGTGGATGTACATTAACATACATAATAATACATTAACCCTTCTGTCCCCTGAATGTATTATTAATTGTGATGCATTCCTTTCTTCATGCTGCACTATAATTTGTACTCTGTCAATCCTCCATCTTTGTTTATGATAATATTCATTCTGTCTGATGTTCTGCATTAGAGTCCCATCTACTGAAGTATCACCAATTCCATCCTGCAAGACTCCTTTACTAATCCTTTGACTATTTTCCCTAATCCTTATTTGCCTATTGTTCATCCAAATAAAATATTTGTGTTAAATCTCTTAATGGTATTTTTTGTAATTCCTTCTCTTTTGTCACATGATTAATCAACAGCTCTGTTAATATCCTAAATGTAAATTTCATCCAACTTTCTAAATTTGTTATACCATCCCACTGCCCTTAAGAAAGTTAACTCACTTGGCAATAATATGTAGTGAGAAGTCAAGCAAAATGACACCTTTAATTGGCTAACTTAAAAGATTACAATATTCAAGCTTCTGCGGTGGGCTGGCACCCTGCCCGGGTTTGTTTCCTGCTTTGCGCCCTGTGTTGGCTGGCCCTGTAGTTAGGATATAGCGGGTTGAATAATAGATGGATGGATGGATATTAAAGCTTTCTAGGCAGCTTGGGCCCTTCTTCAGGCAATGTAAAGAGGTCTCAAAACCTTGTATATCATAATCTTTTTAGTTAGCCAATAAAAGATGTCATTGTACTTGACTTCTCTCTACATTCATAATGGCTAACACGGTAAAATATCCTAATACTATTGACAATAATATGAAATCTATGGCAAAGCTAATAAATGTAGCAATCTACTACCTAACACTACAAAATGTCAACAAAAGTCGAGAAGAAAAATTCCCATGACCAAGGGCCTCAATCATGAATTAAAGAGA
This sequence comes from Polypterus senegalus, assembly GCF_016835505.1. Taxonomy (NCBI): domain Eukaryota; kingdom Metazoa; phylum Chordata; class Cladistia; order Polypteriformes; family Polypteridae; genus Polypterus; species Polypterus senegalus. Next base: position 6,115 of record NW_024381125.1, on the reverse strand, counting down.
AAGAGAGTACTTTTACAATGAAGTGTAAATGCTAAGTTAGTATATTTTAGAGGTGACTCACTTGGTAAGCAATGACCAGTTTTGATTGCAAAGAGAGTGATCTGGCCATATTTTTCACTTCATTTATACAAAGAAAACCAGTGGTTTGGGAATCTTAATACACAGAATTACTCCATTTGTAGTGTCTGATCTAATATCTGATTCTAAAAGGTGATATATGATGGTGACAGGAAATTTAATACTAAAATGACTTTGATTAATATTTATGCAACTAACATGGACGACAGAGCTCTCTTCCAGAATGGATTTGCATCTATCCCTAATCTGAACACTCACAAAATTACTGCTTCCTATCACCTGTACATCTTTATTACTCAAGAATGATTTCCACATTGACAATCATTTCTTGCCCACTATCAAATCTTGTAAGTATGATGCTATTGTTATCTCTGACCATACCCTCTAATCATGGGCCTTAAATTACTGCGTCCTACACACTCATCTCGTAGCTGTCGTCTTAAACCCCTGTCATTAGCCTATGAGAACTGTAAAGAATTACTATCCAAGCAAATTGATTATTTCTTTGATATAAATACATCTTAGCAGTTATACTCTGGGAAACTCTGACGGTATTATTTCATAGATTTCTCACAAAAATAATGAGGCACTCTATAGGGAAAGGCAGGTTTTTAACAACCTTTTTAAAAACCTTTTAACAATTAAAAGTTTTGCCCTCTAAAGAAATGGAACAGCTTATCTTTTAATTATGACATCATCAATATGAATATGGAAAGAAGGACAATAAAATCTTAGCCTAACAAATCCACAAGCAGAAAGTGTGTAATTTAATAATAGCAATTAACAATGCAGACATATAAAATTATTGACCATAAAAATATAACTTTCATATTTAGAGAGTACTATAATTATATATTCTATTCTGTTTAACACTTAAATTACCTAAGCCTACAAAAAAAAATAAATCTGTCCCACGTTAAATCCCTTCCACCTCTCCGTCAGCGTTTTTTGTCTTATTAATGTGTCTAAAGGTTCCTCTGCAATGGATCAGTGATAAATGCTCTCAGGAGATCTTACTGCACCTTTTATTATGCAAATTTTGCATATTTAGTCTTTTATTAAAATTATTTTGCAATATACATCAATTAGTGCATGTTTGCTTTATTTATACAAATTAGACCACATGTTTGTAATTTTCTCCAAATCTAAAGGTTGTTCTGCAGTGGCTGAGTGATCAGTGCACTCAGGAGAGTGTAATATCAAAGTGTAATATCGTTTGTACATTCCTTATGTTTCTCCATGGATGTGGAGGACAGAGTACATATTTCTGAAAAGCTGAGACATGTGGGCATCAAGCCTCATTATATTCACTGGTATTGATGACGCTCTCAATGGACCGTAGCCAGGGAGGCTTTAATTAAAACAGTATTCCACATCGGGAATTTCCATCCTGTCTGTTTTTCATTCCGCGGACTTACTCCAATACCCTCATCACGAGAGACCCTGGGGTCGGATTTCATCATCCACCACGCGCCGAGGATACACGTGTGGCTGTTCCATTTTGTTCTGGGAAATGCAAACACTCCACATATCGGTTAACCAGTCATCTGCATTCAGGACAATTGTTACTCGGACTCAAGTTTACGACCGTTCATTTCTGTATCTCCTTCATTTTTGTTATTCGTGTTGTTTGTTATATGTTACAAGGGCAAGGGAAGGTTTGTTATATTCATATATGTTGTTGTCATGTTGTTGCTTTGGTGGAGGGATATATATATTTATTTATTTTGCTATATTTTCTGTTTCATTTAAAACAATTTATCAATTTAAGTTTACATATCTGCTTTTCTTTTGTGTTTATATTTCCACCGTTGATTGTGGGGAAAAGTTTAATTTGTTAGAGGTATGGCTTGATATTTAGATTCAACCTCAGTAATTTATCCAGGCCACAGGTCTTGGAGGTGTAGCTGCCAGCCGGGTAAGGGGTCGGCCGTTACAGAATGCTGTTAATTTGTAGAATGTCCAAAGGGTAAATAACAGGCTTCTGCTGAACAGTTTGGCAAGTGATTTGATGCATGAAGATTAGAGGCCTATGAGTGTAAGGGCATAATTGTTCCACTCGTACCATTTGTCTCTTGTTCCCACTACTACTCCTAAAGTTGGTACTTCTTTGTATTGCCAGAACTTTAAAACTTCTCGGATGATCAGCTTATATTTATCTTCTTTTTCCTTTTTTGCCATTTTTGCCACTCTGCCATTTGTCTCGAATCTCATCATAACATCCAAAATAATCAATTTATTCTTTCTCCATTAAATTAGGCCCGGTCGTAGATTGGCACCCTCTTCGGTCTTAAAGGATGATTTCTAAATTGCAGTCTTCACTTTCCTCTCTAAATAATTTTTATATCTTGTGATGCCTTGCACTTCTCTGTTTTTGGACATGGGGGCATTGTCCAAGAATGTGTGATATTGATTCAATGTCTCTCCTACATCCCTTACAGTTTAAATCTCCTTCTCTTTATGGTTTGCTAGCCAGTTATTGCTTATTTTATCATTTCTAAACAGTTCTACTCCCTTTCATTGAACTTGTGGTTTGGTCCATTTATTGAACATTGAGGGATGTCTGGGAAAGATTCTCTTCAGGAAATTCTGTCTAATATTTTAATATTTCAAGATTTTTGGGTTCCCACCTAATTTTTTCCAAATGTCTCTGATTAGTCTTTGTCTGTTTAAAAGACAAGTGGTTTCCACTAAGACTGGATCTTCCGAAAGGATAAATTTACTAAACATTCAAATGATAGTGTTCAGGATCATTGCTTTATACTTAATGATGCCGAGTCCACCATCCCTAGTGCTGGAGTATAGTATCCCATTTTTTGCACATTGAGGGAGGCGAAACCAAGATTTTGTAAATGTTTAGTGTTACCTCAGATGATGAGGAATTTGTCAAAGAGTGAACTTAATACATCAATCCCTTAAAAGAATAAGAAAAACATAGGAAGGAGAAGAAAAACAGGGGCAACAGGGAGATTATGGAATGGAGCTAGAAAATGGATATCTGAACTAATAAGAGAGGAAAAGGAAAAGAATCTTACTTACTGAGAAGAATGTTGTCTGGATCCACTTTTTATAGAGTGGGAAAGCAGCAGGAGGAATTGTACCTGAAAGACAAAACCAGAATATTAGCGACATTCAATCTGAGGAGGAAATAAATAATACAACTGGTAAGTTACATAAACCAACTGAGCATGAGAGAAATCATCAAAACAACATAACTGTGTAACTTTGGCCTTTAAAATGATTATAATAGTGGGTGATTCTGACTTGAGTAAAGTTACATCTTACACCCTCCCTGATTTGAAAATTGATAGTTTTCTAGGGTCAAAATTTTAACATCCAAATAAGATTTTTGATAAGCTAGAACCCAATGAAGAACAATATACTTTGATTTTAGCCTTAATATTAGAGACATGTAACTCAAAATATAGTAAAGAAATACATTCAGGCACTACACAAATGTGCAAAAAAGAACTTTCCTGAGAGCAGACATCATTTTAATTTCAGTCAAGATTTATGTGACAAATAGAGAGAGATGTTACAATACATTAATTATATTTTTAAGGATGAGTGTGGATCCACTTCAAAGTTAAATGAAAGAGATTTTGAATATTAGTGATAAAATATATTTATTACACAAAACTGCCAAAAAGATCCAGCAGCATTATCTTATCTTATTTTAACAAAAAATTCCAAATAACAACACAGGTAGAAATGAGATAGACAAACAAAAAGAAAAATATAAATTAGAATTCTATCGCAAAGATAAGAACATCACGACTCTTAATGAACTAGAGTCGGAGAAAATATATTGAGAATAAAATTGATTGAGAAAGTTGGAGTGTGTGAATGTGTGAGCTGAAAGGTTCAGAATGGTGGTTTATAACCACTTGGGCATAAGTAGAGTAAAAGGAATTTATAGGCCTATTTACTTATTAAATTATTAATTAAAAAATATAGATGTGATGGTCTTGGGGACGTAATAATAAAATATATGAGTTGATTTTTCGTGGAATATTCAGTTAGGAAGAGCATGATTATAAAAGAAATCTGAGAAAACAAACCCCTTATATGTATTGTAGCGTTCTGTTCTTTATTGTAGAGTTCTGTTCTGCAGTTTGTGTTCTGTGATTTACATCCCTCTCAGTTATTTATTCTGTTGTCCCTGTTATTTCTGATGGACTGTAATAGAGTGGAAGGTAAAGGAGGTTCCGGAGGGATGGGGGGTGGAGCCGAGACGGGGAGGAAGCGCTGTGAAAATGGAGGAGGGGTGTGGGGTGAGGGAGGATAGGAGGACGTTCTTGTCAGCCTAACTAAGAGAGTTTTTTTGGATTGCTGTCTGTTCGGCGGTTGTGGCCAACAGCAACCATTTTTGGTTTGTGACTAATAAAGAGGAATTAACTAAGTGACCGTCTCGGGTCGTCATTACATCTGGAAGACGCTAAAGTATTTACTGGATTGTGTTTTGTTTTCACATTATAGTGAAATATGCATTTTCTATAATTTGTAGTTTTGGTTTGAAATGTATTAATTATTAGACAAGGACACTTATTTCTTATACTGACCAGATCCCCTGTTCAGTTGAATTATAAACAAAAAGGGGTAACGTGCTTTTATGAATAAAGAGAAAGGTCCCATGTGGTGGAGATCACTTTAAGAAATTAATTGGCACGTAAGGAGCTCGTTACACAGACACCTGAAGGGAGAAAGATCTCTTTATAAAGCTCTTCGTAAGAGAAGCAGCCATTTCCAAAGGAATGGGTTTAGAGAAAAGAAGCAGAGGGTTTTGTTCTTTATTTTTATATTTTATTTTGGTGTAATTTTTTGGGGGGAATAGAGTTATAAGAGGGAAAAAAAAAAAAAACAGAACAACCAAAGAAATTCATTAAAAAATAACCAAAAGTATTAAAAAGTTTAACTTCTAGGACATTAATGTTCTGTGCAAGACTTGACTTGGACATGACAAACTAAACTGGGATTAAATTAAGATTAGAGTGGGGCTTAACCTTAATAAGGGTGATGGGCTGTTATAATAATAACTTTAGAAAAGTGAGTGAAAATTTGATTAGGGAGTAAAGCAAGAGAGTTGCCAATTAGGAGGATAAGTGGAGGAGTCCTTACAAAAAGAAACCTCATTAAAAGGTTAATCATAAATTGCCATTTACTTAACTAAAGATAACAAATAATGACGTGGGACTCAGGTGAGAATAAAATGGGTTGATATCAATGGAAAAGATTTAAATGGAGAAATTTGTCCCATGGTGTCCATATCTAAAGGTTCCTCTTCCAAGAATCAGTGATCAATGTACTCCGTTTTTGCCAAGCCCATTCCCTTGGCTGTGGTTTCACTAGATGGAAGGTAAGGACAGTGGGAATATCGTTCATCCATTCATGTGGGTCACTAATTGGATGATGAGGCATTTGGCTAGTAGAGAACCTTGTGGTGAGACATTTTCTGAGTTGTTGTTGATACTTGTCAACCGTGCCCCTCAGGTCGGCCTTCAAACTAACCTACTTCTCATGTCATTTTAGAGAAGTTTGCTTGCACCCCTTAGGGTCATGAACAGCATAGCTGGCTTGGTATGGTTTGGGGGAAGTAATTATCTCAAGATTACGTTAGAACGCAGCCGGGGAGCTTTCAAAGAAACGGAGCCATGAAGGCTCAAACGGGTATGCGGCCAAGGATGCCCAAAAACACAAATGGTATTTTGCTGTTCCAGACAAAATCCTTTTTTTGAAATGGTTTTAAATAATGGAGTGGTGGACAATTAGAATTAGTCTAATTGACTGTATTGATTATTCAATGATGGTCAGCTGCAGAATTTGGTATGCATAGAGTAAGGTTCTAGTTATCACTGGAATTAAGCTATTTTATTCCATAGATTGCCTGGACATGTAAACTTTTTTTTTTTTTTAAACCAATTGAATTAAACCAAATTAATAATAGAGTTGGTAGTCCTTAAAGGTTTTAATTCGGAATTCAAAGGCTGTTTTATTGTAAAATTTATATTTTTTAAGAAGGCAGTTAGAATATCAGTTG
>NW_024381124.1:0-9667 GCF_016835505.1 Polypterus senegalus | reverse complement strand
GCCTTTTAAAACCCAAAAAAGTTATATTTTTTTGGTCTCATCTGCCCAAAACATTCTTCCAAAAAACTTTTTGGTTTGTCCTTAATTTCCTCCATTTGTACAAAACTGTCTGACTGGTTGGTGGGTCCAGACTTTTTGGGAAAATGGTTTTGTATTATCTTAAAAATTTGACAATTAAAAATGAGTAGAGCAGACACCCAGGCAAATAACACTAAATCGGGAATTTCCTACTTTAGTGTCAGCCCCACTAATGAAAAATAAGGGGGTTAATTAAACAGTTGGAACACCCAAAAAAACAAAATGAAAATAAAGATAAAAAATATTTTTAAAAAAAAATTATTATTATTCCCATATAACTGCTTAGTACATTTTGCATTTTTTTTTTATATATACTGCTCAAAAAAAATTTAAAAGGACCATTTTTTAATCAGGTATAGCATAAAGTCAATGAAACTTATGGGATTTTAATCTGGTAAAGTTAAGTGGTAGAGGGGTTGTTAATCGGTTTCAATGCTGTGGTGTTAATGAAATTAACAAAAAGATGAAACTAGAAAAAGGGCAAAAAAATGAGATGACCCCCAAAACAGGAATGGTTTAACAGGGGGGAGGCCACTGACATTTTTCCCCCCTCTTTTTTTTCTGACTGTTTCTTACTATTTTTGCTTTTTGGCTACAGTCGGGTGTCACTATTTTGGTAGCATGGGCATACCGGGCCCCTTAAAGGGGTTTTCAAAGGTAGCCCAAACCCTTCCCCAGGATGGCACATCAATAGGGTTTGCCAGAAGGTTTGCTGTGTCCCCCCGACAGTCTAAAGGGCATGGGGGAAATTCTAGGAGAAAAGGGTTTTTAAGGGGAGGGGGCTGGAGGGGGGGCCATAAAAGGTCCATAACCCATCAGCAGGACCAGTTCTCCCTTTGGGGCCCAAGGAGGAACAGGATGAGCACTGCCAGACCCCCTACAAAATGACCCCCAGCAGGCCACTGGGTGTGAAAAGTTCTGACCAAAAAACCCAGAAAACTTCATGAGGGGGACCCAAGGGCCCAAAGTCCTCTAATGGGGCCCCGAGCTCACCCAAGGCCCCGCAGCGGGCTCATTGGCTTTGCCATAGAAAACCAAAGGGGGATGCACCACGGGGTTTGCTTTTTTAGATGGGGCAGGTTCACCCTGAAACGCGGACAAAATGAAAAAGGGTCTGGGAAACCAGGAGAAACATTATGCCCTTCATCATTCAGCATGAGCAGTTTTGGTGGTGGGTTTGTTGTCTGGGGGGCATTCCATGGGAAGGGGCACACAGACCGCTGGGGGAAAAAAAAGGCACCCTTTGGGGTTTCCATTAGGTATCAGGATGGGAAAACCTTGGACCCCTTAAGGGCCCTATGCTGGTACAGTGGCTCCTGGTGCCCCCCAACCCCCGGCCCTCCATGTGGTGGGGGTATGCAAACAGTGGGCCCGGGGGGATGAAGGAATTGATACCTTTACTGGCCCCCACACTTTCCTGACCTAAATCCCAAAAGAACACCTCTGGGACATTATGTTTTGGTCCATCCCCTTTCCGGGGTTTCCCTCAGACTGTCCGGGAGCTCAGTGATGCCCCCGGTCCCGATCTGGGAGGGTTCCCCCAACACCATCTGTCATTTCATTGAAATCCAAAATTTGTCAAAAGGGATTTTTACAAGAACCGGGGGGCCCAAAAAAGTGCTGGTACAATTTTAGGGTTTCTGCAATTTAAATTTTTAAAAAAAATGGACTAGCCTGCCACATAATTTTTTTTACTCTTTATTTTTGGGGGTCTTTGAATTCAGGGGGTCTGTAGGTTGATCATTTTTATTTCCATCAAACGATGTGGCATTCTTTTAAATATATAATATATTGTGGTAAAAGGGGCCAGACCCGGGGCGCCTGGGAAAGGGCTGGGGGGCGGGGCAATCGCCCCCCCCCCAAGGGGAACTGCCCCGGATAAAAGGGGACCCCCCGGGGTTTAGAGGAAGGGGGCTTAAGCCAGGGGGCCCCCGGGCATTGTAAAAAAAGCCACCCAAGGGGGCCCCAAAAACCCCCCCTTTTTTTTTTGGGGCGGCCCCGGGCCCCCCCCCGGGGGATTTGGGGGTTTTTTTGGGGGGGCCCCCCAAAAAAAAAAAAAAAAAAAAAAAAAAAAAAAAAAAAAAAAAAAAAAAAAAAAAAAAAAAAAAAAAAAAAAAAAAAAAAAAAAAAAAAAAAAAAAAAAAAAAAAAAAAAAAAAAAAAAAAAAAAAAAAAAAAAAAAAAAAAAAAAAAAAAAAAAAAAAAAAAAAAAAAAAAAAAAAAAAAAAAAAAAAAAAAAAAAGGGGGGGGGGGGGGGGGGGGGGGGGGGGGGGGGGGGGGGGGGGGGGGGGGGGGGGGGGGGGGGGGGGGGGGGGGGGGGGGGGGGGGGGGGGGGGGGGGGGGGGGGGGGGGGGGGGGGGGGGGGGGGGGGGGGGGGGGGGGGGGGGGGGGGGGGGGTTTTTAAAACCCGCGATGCCCCGTTTATTCCCCCCTTTTTTTTAAATTTTTAGCAGGGTCCCCTTTAAAACCCCCGTTTGGGAAACAATAAAAAGGGGTTAAATAAAATTTATGCCCTTCCATTACTAAGTTTGGGGGGGTTTTTGGTGGGGGGGGGCACCATGGGGTCAACAGAGCGGGGAAAAAAGGCTTGGTTTCCATTGGTTTAAGGATGAAATTTTGGGCCCGGGGAAATATCTTAAGGGGCCCCTTGAAAACCCCCTTTATTGGTATATGAAGAGGGGCCCTGGGGGGATAAGGAATTAAAATTGATGCATTTTTTGATAATAATAAAACCCTCGGGATTTTTTTTTGGGCCCCAACCCCCGGGGGGCCCTCAGCCCCTTTATCATGTGTTCAACGGGGGTTCCCCAAAAAAACCCATCTTATTAAAAATAGAAATTTTCCCCTTTGAAAAAACCCCCTCCCAAAATCCTTACAGGGGGCCTTAAAATTTTCCCAAAAAAAGGAAGCCCTAATTTTTACCTGTTTTTGCGTCAAATTTCATCGTTTATCACTTTTACAAGGTGTCATTTTTCAAAAAAAATTTTGGGGTAAAAAGGGGCCCAAAAAGGGGCCCTTAAAGGGACTGGGAGGGGCATCCCCCCCCGCAAGGGAAGGCCGGAAATAAGGGGCCCCGCGGGGTCAAAGGGGGGGCACCGGGGGCGGGTTTGGGCGAAAGGATTCCAACACCGGGAGTGGGGGGAAGGCCCTTTAAAATTAGGGGGGGTCCCAGCTTTTCGTCACCCAAAAATCCCCGGGGGATGGGGGCAGGAACATGTCAGGTGCTAAGGGGCCAACCCTAAGTCAGGGAGAATGGGGCTGGGTGGGGCCCCAGAAAAAAAGGGGGGCCCCGCTTTTTAAACCGTGTTGGGGGGGTTTTGTTTGGGGGGCCTTTTTTACTTAGGGCGGGGGGGAAATTTTATTTTTTTGGGTTTTTTTTTTTGGACGGTTTGTTTGGGGGTTTTGGGTGACTTCTCGATCATCTTTCTAAATTTTTTTAAACCGTTTTTTTTCTTTTTTATTTTGTTCCCAACCTGACCACCCCCGAACCCCCCAGGATTGTTAAAAACCCACTTTAATAATGTTTTTTTTTTTTTTTATAAAATAAAAATTTATGATTAATTTTTTTTGCTGCCCAAAACCTTTGGGAATTTTTGTAAAAAGACAATTTTTTCAAACTTGTATTGACCTGGTCTTTAAAAGTTTTATGAAAAATTTTTTTTAAAAACCAACTTTAAAAAAAAAACATTTTTTTTCTTTTTTAAAAAGGGAAATTTTTGTTCTGAAATTCTTTTATTAACTTTCGGTGATTTAAATTTTTTTTTTTTTCCCCCTTCGGATCAAAAAATTTTTCCTTTTTAAAATTTTTAAAACTTTGGGTTTTTACAAATGAAAATGTGGCATTTTTTTTCTTTTGGGGAATTTTAAAAAATGTAAAAAAAAAAGTATTTTTTTTTTGGGGTTTTCATCCCAATACAGTCTGGGGGAATATTAAGATTTTTCACATTTTGTTTTGTTGCCTTATTAAAAATGGAAAATTTTTTCAAATTAATAAAAACAACTAAAAATTTATTTTTTTTCAAATTTTTTAAAAAAAAAAAATAATTTTAACCCTTTGTTTTAAAATAAAAAAGGACCTTTAACCTCCAATCTTTGTTTGATCCCCCTTTTGGCACCCTACCTTTCCAGTTTGTTTTCCCTTTTTGCACCCCTTTTTCGCCCAGGGGGGGGAAACTCTGCACACCTTTAACTCCAAAAGTTAAACAAGTCGGGTTGTGGGGGTCAAGGAATTCAAGGTTGCCTCCACCCGATATTTTGGCGGTGTCGGGGGCCCTCTTGAACCTTCCCCCAGTTGGGTTGCTGCTCGGGACATTTCCCAGGATGTTCTGCTTGGCAGTTTCTTTCCATCCTGACTGCTCGTTCTTCCCTAAAATACCCCCAAACTGGCTGAAATCCCCCTGAGGGGTTATTACCGGGTATGGGGGGTTGGTTTTAAAGCGTGCCTGGTTTAAAAAACCCGTCACACCAAAAATTTTTTTTCCCCATTCGGGGAGTCCTTCAGGTGCTTTTTGGCAAACTCCGGGGGCCCTTTTGTCCCTTTTTAAAGGTGGTTTCCTCTGGCCACTTCCCAAACGGCCTGATTGGTGGATTGCTGCAGAGATGGTGGTTCTCCTTTCCCACGGGGGCCTTTGCAGCTGACAGGGACCTTGGGTTCTTGGTCCCTTCCAGACTAAGGCCTTCCCCCCAATGCCAGTTTAGATGGCCTAGGTAGCTCGGGAAGAGTCCGTGGTTCAACTTCCTCCACTTGATGGGGCCGTGCTCATTGGGACCTTCAAAGCAGCAGAAATTTTCTGAAACCCTTTCCCCCAATTTTGTGCCTCAATTCCGTTTTGGGGTCCCAAAAATTCCTTTACAACTTTGGTTTTTTGCCCCTGGAATTCCTAGGTAATAAAGGGGGGTCCTTTCCCATGTCAACAACTGAATTTACCACAGGTGGATCAATTTGGGCCCCTAAGGATATCGGGGGAAAAAGGATGCTCCCGACCAATTTTATTCATGGCAAAGGCTTAAAACTTTTTCTTTTCTTTCTCTTTTTATTTTTTTTTTTTAATATATTTGAAAAATCTCAAGAGTACGGTGTTGTACCTGTTAACCATTGAATGTTGGAAAAAAACAAAATGACACCTTTTATTGGCTAACCAAAAAGATTACAATATACGCTTTTTAGGGGAACTGGGCCCTTTTTCAGGCAAAACTTTTGGCCCCAAATCCAAATAAACTTTTTTTATGTTGTCATTAGGGGTGTTGTATGTAGAATTTGAGGAAAAAATAATTTTCCATTTTGGGAAATTGGCCGTAACGTATTTGGAAAAAGTGATGCCGGGAATACTTTCGGGTGCACGTCCAGTGATGAACAGGGTAATTTCTTGGCCAAATTTATACTTAGCAAACCCCCATGCTCCCGCGGGAAACTACCGCCCAAACCCAATCATTTTACGTTTACACTTGTCTTTTTGTAAATCAGATTCCCCGGGGGGGCCCGGAAGATATTATCACATGAGAAAACGTTTAGCTTCTGTGTTGTGAATTCTCTGAAATACCCATTAAATTTTGAAGACCCTTTTCGAATATCTCTGGGATGTTTAATGATTAAATCCTAATCCCGGGGTTCATTCCCCCATTTGGAGAGGCAAAATCATCTCTGCGGTCATCAGCTCTCCAAAAAGGGGGAAAAAAGCACACCAACAATAGCGCCCAAATTATCAAATCCCCAAATCTGCAAACTTTAAGGAAACTGGGCACATTGTGGAAAACCCGCAAGAAAACATCAAACTCAGGCGGGGAAAACTGCGATTTACTCCCCACAGATAGCAGTAAGCTCCCCACTTACCCTATTTTGTTTTTCGGTATTCATTTTTAAAAAAATTTTGTTTTCTAAAATGTAACATAACACTTTTTTGCATTTATCCCCAAAGGTATAAGTATAAATCTAAGGATTCTAAATGTGCAGAGATTGCAATATCATCATTTAATTTTTTCTGTTTTTTCTTTGCTGTGGCGCTGCTGCCAGGTCGGGGGGAAGCCCCAAAAGCAGGTAATTAACAACTGGCCTTTTGATGACGTTTGGGCGGGCTCCCAATGATAAAGTAAACCGGGGGGTTGTGGACATTTCGAAAAATTTAAAATTTCCCCACAAAAATGACCTTTTTTTTGTTTAATTTATTTTCTGCGGCACAAATACAGCAATGCTTTTTCTTTTCAGGTCCAAAAAAAAAGGAAAATGGGGATTGGGGAAATTTTTTAATGAATCCTTTTTAAAATGTTTTATACCCCCAAAAAAACAGCATGAATGCATTTTTTTGCGCATTTTTCCCCCACATTTAATTCATCAAACATCAAAATAGGCATCAATCCCCTGGGATCTCTGTGGGTTTCGTCACATGTGATAGTAAAGGGGGAATCTGATGTCATGTTCCCGTTTTCCCCCGCCAACCCCTGCGTTTTTTTGGTTTCAAATCGAAAACCCTGCGTTTAATTTCTGTGGGCGGCAAAGGACACGCCTTTTGAATTGAAAGTGGAGCCATGATGCCGCCCAATTTCAGGCGGGAAATGGGGCCTAAGAGTTCTCAGTTAAATTTTGTGAAATGGCACATTCCCCTTTTTTTTTTTTTTTGTAGTCTAAAATGCATACATTAAAAATTTTTTACGTATGACAGTTTTGAGCATAGTTATCCTACACCCTATGATGGGTCACATTGTATCCAGAGTTAGTTCTTTTTGCCTAACTCCTGCCTTTAAATCTTGAACCTGATTATACAAAAAAAGGTAATCCAAAAAAAGTGTCAGTGATTTCAATTTATTTTTTTGTTTTTTTGGGGCCCAAAAAAATATTAAAATTTTTTGATTTAAAAGAAGTATTTTTAAAAAATGTGGGAAAAATTTTCTATTCAACTGTAGAGTTGATTATTTTTAACCCTGAAAACCCTTTAAAATTTATGATGATGGAGCCTATCTTTTATTTTATTATAACATTATATTTACCTTTTCACCATTTAAGTTCAGATATAGGCTTTTTTCTTAATATGAACAGTTATATGTATGCATCGGGGATTCTTGCGCCCGCTTTTTTCCATAAAGGTTGTTTACCAAATCAATTTTAGAATTTTAAGCATACATGGTGAAGCTTAAGGGCCCTTTTTTGTATATACGTGGGGTGCAAAGTTTGGGCAACCTTGTTAATATCATTATTTTCCTGTATAAATGTTGGTTTTACATAAAAAAAGTCATTAAATATATCATATAGAGACACACACGTGATATTTGAGAAGTGAAAGGGGAAATTTTTTGATTTACAGAAAGTGTAAATTTTTTCAAAAAAAATCACGGGGGTTAAATTTGGGGCCAAAAAAAAAAGAAATCAAAATTTATGATCCGCCTTTTTTAGAAATTACAGCCTCTAAACGCTTTCTGTGGTTCTAATGGGGTCTGGATTGTGGTTGAAGGGATTTTTTACCCTTCCTCTTTTCAAAACATCTCTAGTTCATTCAGGTTTGTGCCCGAAAAATGGCAGCTCTTTTTCTCACCACAGATTTTCAATTTTATTCAGGTCTGGGACAGAGGCCATTAAAGTTTTACTTGTTCCTCTGCAAATGTTTGTGGGTTTTGAGCAGTGTTTGGTCGTTGTCTTGTTGAAAGTCCGCCCGGCGCACTTCAGCTTTGTCACGATTCCTGGGCATTGGTCTCCAGAAACTCTGATACTAGTGGTCCCGGCCCCCCTTTTAAATTCCCCCGTCCTGCACTGGCCAAAGCCCCCCAGCATGATGGAACCACCACCATTTTTACTGTGGTAGCAGGTGTTTTTTGGAATGCTGTGTTCTTTTTTCCCCCTCCGCCCCTTTTTTGCCCAAAAAAATCAATTTTTTTTATAGTCCACAATTTTTCCAAAAAAATTTTCCCAATTTTGGGGCATACCTCGGCTCTGTTTGTGCTGTGAGGGGGCCCTCTGCATCACTCCCCCGCTGCATCTCCTTTTGGGCCCAAGGGTTGACGTGCCAAAAGACCCCCTGCCAATGATTTTGGGGGGCTTTGGTGCTGGTCTGTGGGTTGACTCTGACTGTCCCCACCATTCCGCTTCTGTCTATCTGAAATCTTTCTTTGGGCTGCCACTTGACCTTAACGTCTGAGCCTGTGGTCTTCCATTTCCTCAATATGTTCCCAATGGGAAAAAAAACTTAAATTTTGGGACACTTTTTTTCCCCTAAACCATGATGGTGAACAATCTTTTTTCTTCAGGTCATTTTAGAGTTGTTTTGTGACCCCCGTTTTTCTAAAAATTTAAAAATTAAATTAAAAGGGGAAAATTACAATTATTAAATCTTTTTTTAGGTTCACCTGTGTATGTAGGGGGGGTCACTGAGCTTACCAAGCCAATTTGGGTTCAATAATTGGGGTTTTAAAATTTTGGGAAACAATAAAAACCCGTGAAAAAACACCCGCTTCATTTTTTTGAACAATTTTTGCAACTTTCTGTAAATCCATAAACTTCATTTCACCTCAAATATCCTTTTTTGTCTCCTTATATAATTTTTTGAACTTTTTTCAAAAAAATTTACATTAAAAAAGGGAAAATTTGCATCCACTGTATCTATGTTGATCTTTTGTTAACGATACTATTATTCAACTGTTAAAAAAAAATTTTTTTTCCTTTTTTTGACAGACTTGTGGGGGTGTCATGTCAACTTTGGGGTTTAAATTTTTCATGCCTTCTAGTTCATGGAATACATTGAATTATTAATTATAGTCACTAAAATTATAATTCTTGTATGTCCTTTAAAAAGTGATTAAATCAATTAATCTATCTGTTTTAACAAATTGCCCGAAATAATAATAATTTTAAAAGCTTTTCCTTTCCTTGGGAACTTAAAAACTTATTTTTCCCAAAAAGGGTGTGTTGGACAGTTTGAAAAGTGGCTTCAAACAATTTTAGTTGTAGCTGGAGTATTTGTAGGAATTGCACTACTACAGGTAAGTTATTGGAAATTTTTTTAGGGAACAGTTAAAGTTTTAAACTGCTCATATCCCCTCAATCACTGAAAATTCCAACAATGTTACAAAATATAATATGTCATGTATTTAACCTTGTTTGCATTTTCATAGTTAAACCCCATTTTTTAAACCCCCTGGAAGGTCAGTTAAAATTTTTCTGTTATGGTACGTTTTTCCCCTCTTTTAAGGTTTTTCGGATCCCTTTTTTGGGGGTGGGGTGTGGGTGTTGGGGGGGTTTGGGGGCAAGACCCCCTAGATATCCGCCTTCCTGCTTAAAATTGTCTTTATACAATTTCTGAACCTACACTACTGCACTGTTAACAAGGCTCATAGTGATTTCTATATATTTTTGAAAATGATCTGGGTTTTCTTTTCCCCATAATGTCTAAAATGACTTTTGAAATTATAGTTTAAGGACTTTAATTGTTGGTATTGTTTGGTTCATTCAATCCATCAATGGTTGTATGTTCAAATCATGCATTTTTTATCTCCTGGCATATTTTTAACATTTCTCCATTTTGGGAAATTCTCATAAAAAAATGGGCTTTTTTTAAGTAATAGTACTCAAGGGGGGAAGCTTTTTTTTTGTTAAATAAAAAATTTTT
>NW_024381123.1:0-6699 GCF_016835505.1 Polypterus senegalus | reverse complement strand
AGCCCAGACAGACTGCTGGCGCGCTTCCTTCCGAGCGAGGACGCCGACCTACCGGATGTTAGGCGCCACGACAGTGGCGCTCAGGGCCCATCCGGGCCATATTGAAGGGATCGCGGGGCCTATTATGACCTCCTGAGGAGGAGGCCGCCACCCCTCAGCCAAATACTGGCCCGCACGGCATTAGCCCGGCCAGCAGGCGTAATGGCGAACTGGGTCTTTGACCCCGGTCGCTACCAGGCGCTCGAAGTTCTGGGCAAGATGGGGCGCCATACGGCCAGAGGACCCAGGGGCGGAAAGTGGTCGAGCGGTGTGGCCTGTGAAGGCCTGGTCAATGCATGCCCAGTTCCCGCCTCAGCAGGTCCGGGGACATTACCAAAACATGTCGGCCTCCTCGACGCCCTGGAGCGCCAGTTGGCGGTCCTCCCAATTTGGGGTCAGAAAAGCCTGCTCGCTGGAACCGCAGGGACGGGCGGCCACCCCGAAGCCCTCTCACGCGCTGCAGAAGCGCCACCAGAGCCAGAGAGAAGCCGGACCGCCAAGGCTGTTTCTAAGCGTGGCGAGACCGCCACTCTACTACCAACCTGCCCCCACAACATCGCCCGGAGCCTATGGACTGTACCTGGACATCGCCGGAGAGGTATTGTATCCCGCCGCATCCCTTGGCGAGTCCGAACACGGGAGTGGTGGTGCTAAATGGGCACGCGAAGTGGTAGCTTTGTTTGATTCCGCAGCAACATTACCATTGTCGCCGCCGCTTTGTCTTACCGCAACAGTGGTTAAACCAGCATTTGTTGGTCACTTGTGTGCTGGGGGACTAGGTCCCATCGCTCCCGCCACTGTTATGTCACCTGGAAGGGGGAACCAACCCAAATGACGGTCGCTGTGTTACCGGAACCCCCCTTCCCAGTGATTTTGGGACAAGACTGGTCTAAAAGAATCAACGTAGCCATTCCGGCCGCCCCTGGGCCTTGTTGGATCTAGTGATGAGGGGAAAAGGCAACCCTCCCGCTGTCTCCACGTACTGCACAAGGGCAGGTTCTTAGCGGCGCTTGGTGTTTGGGAGACTTTTCCTGGCCACGGACCTTGACCCGGAAGACTCGGGCTGGAAGGGACCAGCCAGGAACCTTCCCAGGCCCAGGCCACAAGACCCTCGGCGGCCTGACCATCAGTTTCGTCCACGCCGCCTTTTAAGAGGGAACAGTGGAATGATGATTCCCGCGCTTTGCCCGAACGCGGTTGTTCTGCCTAACAGCTCACCAGCGGACGGTTCCACACCGCAACCCTTCTTTGTCCTCAAAATGATCTGTTGTACCGAAAGTGGCTACCCATGAGGGCGAGGTGCGGAAGTTGTTGCAATCGCTGCACTTCCGGGCGTGGAGATATGCAAGCTGGCCCACGCCACCTCCTAGGCGCCACCTCGGGCCAAAAACGCTGGAGAGAATTAAACCCGCTTTACTGGCCTGGATTAATGAGGAGGTCCGACGCTTCTGTCAATCCCGTCCGGAGTGCCAGACCCGCCAGATTCCTAGACGGACCGTGCTCCTCTAGTCCCTATACCCCTAGTCGATGTACCTTTGAAAGAATAGGGTCGATCTGGTAGGACCCCTGGGGCCCCCAACCCGGCCACAATATATTCTAGTCATGGTGGACTATGCCACCCGTACCCAGAGGCGGTTCCCCGCGCCCGCTAATACTCAAAAGCATCGCACGGGAACTGGTTAATTTGTCACGCTGCGGCATATTCCAAGAGGTCCTCACGACCAGGGTACTCTTACATCGGATAATGCTCAGGAGGTAGCCAAATTACTGCAGATAAAGCACCTGAAAGCGTCTGTCTATCACCCGCAAACTGACGGGCTGGTGGAACGCTTTAACCAGACGCTTAAGCAGATGCTTCAAGGTAGTCAGCGCGGACGGCAGGAACTGGGACCAGCTCCTCCCGCTGGTGCTTTTTGCTTACCGGGAGGTACCCCAGGCCTCTACTGGCTTCTCCCCCTTTGAATTGTTATATGGTCGACAACCCCGGGGGATCCTCGACATCCTAAAAGAAGGCTGGGAGGCCGAGGCCCTTCCTTCCTCTTAACATTTTGAGTACATAGCGCAACTGCGCGACCGACTCACAAAGATCAGGCCCTCCTAAAAGAACACGTGACTCGCGGCGCAAGCAGCGCAGGCCCGTGTTACAAACCGCAACTCCGCCTCAGGGAGTTCCGCCTGGGGACCGAG
Source organism: Polypterus senegalus (assembly GCF_016835505.1). Lineage (NCBI taxonomy): Eukaryota > Metazoa > Chordata > Cladistia > Polypteriformes > Polypteridae > Polypterus > Polypterus senegalus. Next base: position 4,473 of record NW_024381123.1, on the reverse strand, counting down.
TATGGTGCTCGCCCACCTCCCACCGGCTGCTCGCCACTGGCAAGGGCCTTACGAGTTAAGGAGAGGAAGGGCTCACGACTATTTGGTGAAACAGCCCAATCGTCCGACAGCGAGAGGATCTATCACGCCAACCTGCAAAGCCCTGAGAGATAGAGAGGAGCTTCCCAGCTCCCATAGGTCGCTTCCTCTTCACAGCACAACTGCCCTTAACCTCGGAGAAGAGCTGACCCCCAAGCAGCGGCAGGAGTAACCCAGACCCTCCGTGCCATCCCCGAGGTGGTGAGCGAGTCGCCCGGCCGGACCTCGCTGATTGCCCACGATATAGTCACGGACCCCGGTGTAATCGTCCGGAGAGGCCCACAGACCCCGGAGGCAAAACGCAGAGGTCGAATTGGAGGTGAAACGATGTTGGACATGGACATAATTGAAGAGAGCCATAGTCCCTGGTCCAGCCCTATTGTCCTCGCTCCAAGCCAGACGGCTCCTGGAGGTTCTGTAACCACTTTAGACGCCTGAATCAGATCTCCAAGTTCGATGCCTACCCCATGCCCCGCATTGATTTAATCTCCTTGAGCGGTTGGGTACTGCTCGATATTTGACTACCCTTGATATGACGAAAGGGTATTGGCAAATTCTTAACGGCATCCGCAAAGGAAAACGGCCTTTAGCACCCTAGCGGGCACTGGCAGTACAAGGTCCTCCCATTTGGGCTGCACGGGCCCCGCACCTTCCAACGCCTGGTAGACAGAGTGCAAAGCCCCATCAGTCCTATAGTGCGCTTACCTGGATGACGAGTCATCTATTCCGCACCTGGGAGGAACATCTATTGCAGGTCGCCTGTCCTCCAACACTGGCTAAAGCCGGCCTCCGCATAAACCCCCGAAAGTGTTTTTTTGGATTAAAGGAGGCCAAATATTTAGGCTACCTCGTGGGACAAGGACAGGTGCGGCCACAGGGCTCCAAAGTTAAAGACATCTTAGAATGGCTCTGTCTGTAGCACCACATAGAAAATAGTAGGCTTTTCTTGGGGCTTTTATGGTTACCATCACGTAAGGTTTGTTCCTCAAGTCTGAAAAGTGAGCAGCACCCTTGACTGGCTCCACCTGGACAGAAAAAAGGGCGCCCTATACGTGTGGACCTATAAAGGCAGAACAATGCGTTCAGTGACCTAAAGAAATCGCCGGGCATCTGTGTTACTGACGCCCATTTTGGGCTCTGGCTTATTTCAGACCGACGCTCGACACAGGCCTGGGTGCCGTACATTAAAAGGCCGATGGTCGAGCACTGTGACATGTACCTTAGCCGGAAAACTGATGGACCGGAGTTCGCACGCGCAGGAGAGGGAGGCACTTTGGCCATTAAGGGCAGTGACCCACCTCCGCTACTACCTGCTGGGTCGTGCGGACCTGCTCTGGTGACTGATCACTGCACTTCCAGTGGATATCCCCACACAAAGAGTCGAATCAAGGGTCGCCAGGTGGTTCCTGACTTACAGCCGAGCAAGTTCACGAGGCGGGCACCTTTCAGGCCAATGCCGATGCCCTCTCGTATTTCACGACCTCGTTAGGTCCGCTCGACCTGACGGTCCTGGGCTGAGGATCGGTTACATCGCGAGTAGAGTCGCTGGATTGATTCGATAGCACCTGAAATGTCCATTCACGCCAGGAATGGCGGGGTATTAACTTTCTCCCTCTGCTTCCTCATAGAAAGAAAAGACCTTCCCAGGCACCCGCATAGAAGTTCGATTGACCGCAGCGGCATTCTCCGGCCCTTCCTCCCGCCATCTTGCTCTGACGCTATCATCCTTTTCCCATCCTCCCTTGCGGGTCCTTCCCGCATCCCTCCACCTGCCTCCCTAAATGGCCGCTGACGCCAGAGTCGGGCGTCAAAGACATGAACTTGTTTATTTATAATTTCCTGATTCAGCTTTTTGTTCTGATTTCAGCAATATACGGGCCGGAAACCCCAACCTTGCTACTGTCTCCTCGTCCTTATTATATATATATATATATATACATATATATATATACACACACACATATATATATATATATATATATATATATATATATATATACATATATATAAACTCCAAAAAATTAAAGGAACACTTTGAAAACACATCAGATCTCAATGGGAAAAGAAACCTCCTGGATATCCTATACTGATATAGACTGGGTAATGTGTTAGGAACGAAAGGATGCCACATCGTTTGATGGAAATGAAAATGATCAACCTACAGAGCCCTGAATTCAAAGACGCCTCAAAAATCAGAGTGAAAAATGATGTGGCAGGTTAGTCCATTTTGCCAAAACTTAATTGCAGCAACCCAAAATTGTACGCAGCACTTTGTATGGTCCCTGTGTTCTTGTATACATGCCTCACAACATCGGTGCATGCTTCTAATGAGATGACAGATGGTGTTGTGGGGGATCTCTCCCAGATCTGGACCAGGGACATCACTGAGCTCCTGGACAGTCTGAGGTGCAACCTGGTGGTACTGGATGGACCAAAACATAATGTCCCAGGTGTCGGCAATTGGATTTAGGTCAGGAAAGTGTGGTGGCCAGTCAATGGTATCAATTCCTTCCTCCCTCCAGGAACTGCCTGCATACTCTCACCACATGAGGCCAGGAATTGTCGTGCACCAGGAGCCACTGTACCAGCATAGGGTCTGACAATGGGTCCAAGGATTTCATCCTGATACCTAATGGCAGCCAAGGTGCCTTTGTCAAGCCAGCGTGTCTGTGTGACCTTCCATGGATATGCCCTCCCAGACAATCATTAACCTACCACCAAACTGCTCTATGCGCTGAATGATGTTAGAGTGCGGCATAATGTTCTCCATGGCTTCTCCAGACCCTTTCACTTCTGTCACGTGCTCAGGTGAACCTGCTCATCTGTAAAAGCACAGGCACCAGTGGTGCATCTGCCAATTCTGGTATTCTATGGCGAATGCCAATCGAGCTGCATGCCGTTGGCAGTGAGCTCAGGGCCCATTATTAGAGACATGGGGCCCTTGGGCTCACCCCTCATGAAGTCTTTCTGGTTGTTTGGTCAGAGACATTCACACCAGTGGCCTGCTGGAGGTCACTTTGTAGGCTCTGGCAGTGCTCATCCTGTTCCTCCTGCCCAAAGGAGCAGATACTGGTCCTGCTGGATGGGTTATGGACTCTTCCCAGTAGCCCCCCTGAGCCCTCCTAGAGCAACTGCTTGTCTCCTAGAATCTCCTCCATGCCCCTGAGACTGTGCAGTGAGACACAGCAAACCTTCTGGCAATGACACGTGCATTGATGTGCCATCCTGAGAAGTTGGACTACCTGTGCAACTCCTCCTGTGAGGGTCCAGGTATCGCCTCATGCTACCAGTAGTGACACTGACCGAAATGTCGCAAAATCCAAAACTAGTGAAGAAACAGTCAGAAAAGATGAGGGAGGGAAAAATGTCAGTGGCCTCCACCTGTTAAACCATTCGTTTTGGGGGGTCATCTCGTTCTCTAGTGCATCTGTTGTTAATTTCACACTACAGCAGCTAGCTGATTAACAACCCTCCAATGGAATCAGATCAGATTATCATCCTATAAGTTTCATTGACTTTATGCTATACTTAACTTAAAATTAAAAACGCGTTCCTTTAATTCTTTTGAGCAGTATATATACATATATACACATCTACATATATATACATATATACAGTATACTTTAATGAAGGCGCTTCCTGCCCCTTTGAACCCCAGTCCACGACTCAGACACCAGGTAAAAGTCCTCAAGTTGGACTTTATTTTGTCGCCACAGCAAGACACGCTAACACTATATAAATCACCACAAATCAATAATATACAATCCTCCAGCTCCCAGACGGTTGCCACCCTTCCACCCAGCTCAGATCATTGGTCTGGGAGCCCCATTAGTCCTTGAGCCCCCGACACGGAGGTGTTTCTGCCCAACAGTCCACAAGTCCTTATTATTCCTTCCGAGTCAGGGTAACAGTCCAACCCGGAAGCGTCCGTCGCTTCCTTCCTATGACGCAACTCCGGTCAGGGCACCCAAGAGCCTCGGGTCCCCGCAGCTCCCTCCTGTGGCCCCCACGGCGAACAGCAGCTCTTGCATAAAAACCTACGTCCAAGCAGATGCCCGCCCTGATACTCACACAATATGGCCCAACCTTCGCACCCAACACTGCCTCTTTCTGTCCTCCCAGAGGCCTCTCCCTGAGGAATTGAAAAATTAGGAAATGTTAGGTCCTCGGGCTCTTGTTCAGTTGGGCGAGAACCCCTGCCGCCTCTAACGAAAAAAAAAAGCTTCTACTTGTCTCTATTCCTTTCTTGTCAGAGACCTCCGGTTTAATCTTAGAGCCCTCCTGTTTAATCTAAAATGGCAGTCTGGGTCTCTGTTACAAGAAGAGAGCCCCTTTACTGTCTGGCAGCACCCTCTTGATTTACAAATATCACATGGCGTTTTACAGGCCGCCTCG
>NW_024381122.1:0-6857 GCF_016835505.1 Polypterus senegalus | reverse complement strand
TTATGAGATTGTTTATAAACCTTCAAATTTACACTGTTTCTTCTCTCTCTCAAGGGTGGGATCGATTTTCTTATTTTTTTTTTTTTGTAAAATGTGATTGCTATGTATTGATTGTAATAAAATTAATAAAAAAAGGGGGTTAAATACAATACAATACAGAGAACAGAATACAAGTTATCCTCAATACAATACAATAGTACAATAGTACAATAGTACTATTACAAGGACAGAGCAAAATGCAAGAGTAGATGATATCACATATGGGGATTCAGACATGTTCAGAGTCCTGGAGACCTCGGACATCAAGCTGCCTTTGCCTATTGGCCATTCCACAGCTGAGTCAGTGCTGAGTCAGCGCTGGGCCAGCCAATCCAATTGAAGGATCCCTCTACCCAATGACCCCTGTGATCCTTTATCAGAGAGGACTTTACCTTAGGCAGGCAAAACAACCTGGCAGTAGGGTAGTGGCACCAAGTGCCACATTTAAGTACCGAGAAGAGAAACAGCATACAGTAGGTGAGGGTGAGCAACAAATCATAGCTATCATAGTACTTATGTTTTAGTGCTAATGGCTGATCTAGTAAAAAAGGATGGAGTTAAAACAAAGTGCCATTATTAACAGTGCTGCACATCCTCACTCTGACACACTAGCACTGAGGAACAAAATATTCAACAGAATTGTGTTAAGAAATGCTACTGAGGCTCCTTTATACCAACAGCAATACGCCTCACTAGGACTGGGACTTCCAGGGCTGAAATTTTTTTTCTTTTTTCTTTTCTTCCTTTTTAGTCATTCTGGTGTGTGTTCAAACTACAGTGTGTGTATATTAGGGATGCACATAAGACTATTTTTATCAGTTAACATAGAGACTATTTTTAGATTAATTGACTAATCTAATAAATGACTTGTAGCATCTACAGACACATCTGTTATTTTAAATGTTAAGTTTATTGGATTAACTGCATATTATGGGATGGTATGTATATTATGGGATATAGATGAAGGAAGTAAATGGCACATGTAACAAGTCATCCTGTGGTTCTGAGTCATTTTAACAGAATAAAGCTTCAGAATATGTAACAAACTTGTCGGTCAACAATAATAATTTTAGATTACTCCATTAAAAATCTAACAAATACCAAAAAGCAAACATGAAAAACTTTTATCATTAGAATATCAACACTATTGTATAATAGAGTGCAAAAACAAACTCAAAATCTTTCCACATCAAAATAATTTCAGATCACAAATAAATTGTTTGATAACAAAAGTAGTGCAGTTTGAATCCGATATTACAGATCAGATCTGCTTAACAGTCCAACATAAGTGCAAAAAGACAAGGTCAAGTAACAATGGCGTTTGTTTGAATCACATTTCAATAACACAGAAACATATACAGTAACCTGTTTAGCAGTCCAACATTAATGCAAAGATCAGTTTAAGTAACACTTGACTGCACCTTATCAATTCAAGTAATGCTTCAAATTACAGTATATAACAAAAACTGAGGAAAAAAAAGAATACAATGTGAGAGTAAAGAAATGTATCATAAACCACTTGATAATCAATAGCTAACAATATGTTACCCTGCTTATTAAACACTATTTCTGTCACACTTTACATTACTTTTTTAGATCAGGATTTGATAGTCTTCTTTGGTTTACTTTTGATATGCATTTCATCATTAAAAGACAGAAGAACAAAAAAAATAGAAACCACAACTCAGAAAGCAATTCTTTAAGAGTAAAAGAAGTAATTAAGGCGTGTGTCCTCTAGGGTGCTACCTCAGACCCTGAACACAAATAATGCCACAGAGGCATAAGTAAATAAAAGAATAGATTTTATTGAGATCTTAGATGGAAGGCTGTAGGAAAATCAAAATGGATGTAAAGATGATTAGGGAAATAAATCACCTGCAGCCACACTGGGGCTAATTAAATACAAACAGAGACACTGTCCCACCAAGTCAGAACCTAAGGTCTCCTCCTTTCTTGCCTCAAACCTTAGAACTCTAAACTCAGCATGTATGACTAGAAAGTGAGTTTTGACCTTGCACAGGAAAAAAAACTCATGGGACAGACGTAGGTGTTCCTGCCTGCCTGAACACCACATCTCTCATAAATAGCCAGGCCACTTGCAGAACATTCCCATATTCAGGATTACAGACCCACCTTTTGGTGTTGGGGACTCCCAAGCTATACTATGTGGTCCCACATTGTCATTTATCTACATTTATGTCCCACTAGTAATTACCTACCAGGCACCTTCTATATTACTGGAGCCCAGTGTCCTGTGCTGGTTGTCCTGTGCCATTACCCATGTTGCAAATGCACTTACTCCTATCCTTATTGTTATTACATTCCATTTTAGCTTTGGCTGTGGTCTCTGCACCAGAACCTCTGGCCCAGGAAGTACCACACTGAAAAGACATACAGAGTTAAGACATTTGGTTGTCTTTCCCTTCATTGCCAAAAAGGACATGGAGTCAGAAAGCACATTTAAATAAAATATAAAGCTCATGTGTGCCATAAAATTTTTCACAGGTTAGAAACCCATCATTAAATTTTTCTTCTTAACATTTAAGTTGAACATCAGAGCAGGATTTTCTTGTGCATAAATAAATGAGCAAAATACTTAATAAACAGCAATTCTAACTTCATTATACAATATAATGTATGCATACTGAAATTCAGATATTACTTCATTACATTACTGTTAATCCAGCTTCATATTATATAGTATCTTTAAATATGAAAAACGAACAGAAAGTACACTCTTTCAATTTATACTCAAGGGTTCATTTGCCCCTTCATCATAGTAGAGAAAGACCCCAAGATTTAGTGGATACTTAAAGCCCAAAGATGTGCTGTAGATAGAATTGATTCAGAAATCATTCAGACCCATACACTTTCTGGAGACTTTAATGTATTGTAGATTTGATATTGTTGCTCATCAAGTAATTAACCCATAATGACAAAATGGAAACATGTTTCCAGAAAGGTCTACTACCAATATGTAAAAATTCAAAAACTGAAATCTCTTATTCATAGAAGTATTCAGACCCTTTGCTGTAGTACTCCAGATTGTAATTAGATGCACCTTGTTTGTTTTAATTATCCTTGAAATGTGTCTAGAACTTGATAGGAGTCAACCTGTGGCAAAACAAAATCGATTTGCCTTCATTTAGAATGGCACACAGCAGTGTATAAATGCCTAACAATTCACCATGTCAGAACAATAACCAAACAATAAAGTCCAAGGAAATCTCTGTAAACCTCTTTGATAAAACTAAGGTGAGGTATAGATTAGGGTAAGGGCATAAAACCATTTCTAAAGCTTTGTGTGTTCACAGTTGCCTCAAGAATTATGGAATGGAAGAAGTTTGGAACCACCAGAACTCTTCCTGAAGTTGGCCATCCTACCAAACTGAGTAACTGAATAGGAAGAGTCTTTGTCAGGGAGGTGACCAAGAACCCAATGGTCAGTCTAACACAGCTTCAGAGGCCTTTGCAGAGATGAGAATTAGAAGACAGTCATCTCAGTAGCCTTCTATCATTCAGGGGTTTATGGTACAGTTTTTAGAAGAAAGCCACTATTAATAAAAGGCGTATGACAACCTGCATAAGGAGAAAGGTTCTTTAGTCTGATGAGGCAAAAACTGAACTCTTTGAGCAGATGTCCAAGAACTATGTCTGGCAAAGACAAGGTACTGCGCATCACATGACTAATATCATCCCTATGTTGAAGCATTGTGGTGGCAGCATCATTCTGCAGGAGTGCTTCTCAGCTGCCGGGACATGGAGACTGGTCAGAATGGAGAGAGACGGATGAATGCTCTCAAATACAGAATGGTCCTTGAAGAAAACCTGCTCCAGAGTAGACACAACCTCAGAGTGGGATGACGGTTACCCTTTCAGCACAACAGTGACCTGAAGCATACAGTCATGACAGTGCGGCAGAGGCTTCAAGACAAGTCTCTAAATGTCCTTGAGTGGCCTAGCAAAACCCAGACCTAAAACGCATAGAACATGTGTGGGAAGACCTCAAGATGGCAGTTTAAAAATAGGTCCTATCCAATCTAATGGAGCTTGAGAGGATCTGCCAGGAAAAGTTGGATGAGCTGCCTAAATCCTGGTATGCAAAGCTTGTAGTGATTTACCCAAGAAGACTCAAAACTGTAATTGATGCCAAAGGGCCTTCTAAAATGTACTGATTTAAGGGTCTGCATACTTACATGAATAAGAGATTTCAGCTTTTGAACTTTAATAAATCTGCAAACCTTTTAGAAAATATGTGTACAGTTTGTTATTATGGACTATTGAGTGTAGATTGATGAACAAAAATGGCAAATTTATTAATGTAAAATGAAATCAACAACACGGTAATGGGTGCAGAAAATAAAGTGGTTGGATTACTTTCTGAATCCACTGTACAAAAAACATCACTGCCACCAAGTTTGACTCTGAACAAGTCACTTCAACTACTCACACTATAAATCTAAAAATGTACTGCAGCCTTATTTGTACAAAGTTATTTAGAGTGTAATGTTAATCAATATGAAAGGTGCTATATAAAAATTAAGACAACAATATTATTTTGAAATTTAATATTTGTAATGAACAAAACATTTTCAACTTAACCTACTTAACCCAATTTAGGACTGTAGTGTGAGGATTTGGCAGAACCTATCTTGGAAGCACTGGGTATAAGACAGGAAACAGTCTTGGGTATGGTGCCAGTCCATCATGGGGCTTCCTCATGCACACATCAACAACAACATTTATTTATATAGCACATTTTCATACAAAAAAAGTAGCTCAAAGTGCTTTAAATAATGAAGAAAAATAAAAGACAAAATAAGAAATTAAAATAAGACATTAGTTAACATTGAAAAAGAGTAAGATCCGATGGCCAGGGTGGACAGAAAAAAACAAAAAACCTCCAGAAGGCTGGAGAAAAAAATAAAATCTGCAGGGGTTCCAGGCCAAGAGACCACCTAGTCCTCTCTGGGCATTCTACTTAACATAAATGAAATAGTCCTTTTTGTATTTAAGGTTCTCACGGACGGACTTGATGATGATGGTCATGCAGACTTCTGGCTTTTAATCCATCACTGTTGGAACATCATGGTGCTTTGATTAGGTGGTGAGGGCGCAAGCACATTAACACTAGAATCATCTGTCTACCTAACCAGTATGTCTTGGGGGAAGTGCAGAAATCAGGGTACTTGGATTAAAACCCACACAAATATGAGGAAAACATGCAAACTCCACACTCCACATATAATCACTGGGCATGAGACTTAAATCTATGGCGTTTGGATCAGTGTGTGGATCTACCACTATACCATACTGCCCTTAAATGATTATGTTTCACAAAAAAATTGCTTCAATCAGTTGATTTGTTATTCGGTTTCACAAAGGCGGAGGGTGTATTATTCACACGGAGCCTTACTCAAAGCAGAGAGTAAACAACCTTGTTGAACTTAATTTTATTGCTTACTATTCAAATCTCATCAGGCAGACTTGTCTTCCAGAAAATGTATTCTGCTCAAAGCATCGGCACTGTTCAGGGATACCCCTTTGAAAAATTATTCAAGCAATTAAGTCACCATGGGAAAAAAAAAAAAAAATCAAAGCTTGCAAACAGCATCCTGTGGTTTGAACAAAACTTTGTCTGCCGTGTGAACATCTGTCAAAGTTTCATGATGCTGCTGCATTTCTCTCAAAAAGCAGACATTCTAAAGACATTGTGGTAACAGAATCTATTTTTATCACCCTGTACTGAATAAACGAAAGCCTCTCTTTTTGCTTTGCTGATTTTCAATTGTTGCACTCCAATGTGTGATGCAAAGGTCACCTGCCAGGCTTCCATTTGTAAACGTGATTCAATAGAGACAGTGGTAATGCCAAAGGAGGTTCCCATTCCCACCGACCTTTGTTCGATCACATTACAGTTGATTCTGTCTGCTCATAGTTAGCAGTTTCTTCATTTTCTAATTGAGTTTCCCTTCAGGCTTGAAACACACACATATGCAAGTCCACATCACTCATCACCATCACTCACAGCTCTTCTTCCTAATGCACTTGAAGAATTCAGTCATGCTAGCTGCCGTGACATTTTCCGTTGTGCAGATGTGTTTCATGAGCCTCAAAATCCCTGTTGCCACTTTTTATTTATCCTGTCAAACTGCTCTTTACTTGTTCCCAGAGATGGAGAACAGTGTATCCTAACAGCCCTCTTGCCTCTAGCTCTCTATTCACATTACTCATTGCAAGTCTGCTTCTATTGTTTATCACCTTTAACCTGCGCACTACTGCATGAGGAGGATGCAAACTAAGATTTCTGAGAAGTGATCTGAGGCTTTATCTCTATGCTGTTTAGCAGTGCACTTATAATGCAATTATATCTCTGCCATTCAGAAAGCTTTACAAAGTGTTATGCTATGAAATTCTATCATATATAAAGTAAATCCTGGAAAGGAGTCTCAGCTATTCAGCTTTAACTAAATTATTTGTTCTTTATTGCATCTTTATTTGTCCCTGGGTGAAACTTGATTTTTCACAGAAGCCCATTAAATAAATAAATATATACATACATAAATTTATATACTTGTGAGTGCTGTGTTGGACCCTTTCCGGCCAGGATGCCTAACCGAAGGGCAGCACAGAAGCAGACATAATCTGACTGGGATTGGACTGAAGTAACATCCATTACAAAGAGATGAATTAATGGATCACGTGGGGTTGTTGGTGTATCCAGGGCAGTTTATCTACGAATACAGTAGATTTAGTGCCCCAAAATGAACTCAGTAAGGACACCCAGGAAGGTATGGGAATTGTAGGAGTCTGAGGGG
>NW_024381121.1:0-35711 GCF_016835505.1 Polypterus senegalus | reverse complement strand
GGTCCCCAATAAATTTCAGGAGTCACCCACCCCCATAAACTCTCCCTATTCCCTTTTTAATCCATTGGGAATTTTTTCGCTTGGAGGTGGAAAGTCTATGAACATCAGGCTCAAGACCAGGACCTCTCCATGCTGGACTTTGGGGACAACAGGGACTGAGGGATGGTTGAGATTAAGGTTTTTTCCCGCTGCATCGCAAGGGAAAATATCGCGATGGATGAGAATCGGCCAAACAGAGAGAGCGGCGGAGGAGGATGGGGGGTGGCAGGGAGGAGTTACAAACCAGTGAAAGTTACTATGAAACTTTATTTACTGTAACCCATGTAGGCTAGATATAATTTTTCTTGTTTTTGTTTGTGTTTATATTTCGTACATGTACAGAATACTGTATACATTTTATGTCCTTAATGTATGGAAGTTACTTTATGTTTTGTAAAAGACCGGAGAACAGTAGCAAGGGTTGGGTTTTTCGCCCAATATTGACAGAAAAATAAACAGGTCAAAATCATAAACTAAGAGTTCATATCGCACACCGACTCCTGGCGTCACCCATTTTATTGGGGAGGACCCGGAAGTGGAGGAATGTGGAAGGACCCAAGGAGGATGGGAAGGATGACGTCAGGGCAAGATGGGGGAGGAAGGGCGGAAGTATCGCACTGGGTCATCCATGCCTATGGTGCAGGACGGTTTTTTTGCCTATGAGGAAGCAGGGGGAGAAAGTTAATACCCACCATTCCCTGGCGGAGTGGTTTCCCAGGTGCTGTCCAATCAACCCGCGGCCTCCTCGCGTGCGTGCCCACGTCCCCCTTAGCCCAGGACCGCAGGTCGGGGACCTAACCGGAGAGGTCGTGAATACGAGAGGGCATCGCATTGGCCTGAAGGGGTGCCCGCCCGATGCTTACAGTGCATCGGCTGTAAGTCCGGGGAACCACCTGGTGAACATGGATTCGACTTTTTGGCAGGACATCCACTGAAGTGCAGCGTGATCAGTCACCAGAGCGAACTCGCGACCCAGCGGGTAGTCCCGGAGGTGGGTCACTGCCCACTTAATGGCCAAGGCCTCCCTCCCCCGCACTGGGGTCCGGGTCCATCAGTTCGCCAAGGTACAAAAGGGTGCTCGACACCATCGCGCTTTGGCCAGCACGGCACCCAGGCCTGTGCCCGGCGCGGTCTGGAAAAAATAACGGGACCCCAAAATGGGTCCGTAACACAGGTGCCGGGCGTTAGGGCCTTCTTTAGGTCACTGACGCTGTTCGCTTTGTCGGTCCACACCCTATAGGGGGGGCGCCTTTTCAGGTCAGTCAAGGGTGCTGCTCTTTCGGAAAAAGGGGAAAACCGGGTAGTAACCCGCAAGCCCCAAGAAAGCCTCTGCCATCTGTTTCGGACCGGAGGGCCATTCTAAGATGTCTTTCACTTTGGAGCTCTGTGGCCGCACCTGTCCTTGTCCCACGGTAGCCTAAAATTGGCCTCCTTAATCCAAAAAACATTTCCGGGGTTTATGCGGGGGCCCGGCTTTAGCCAGTGTTCGGAGGACAGCTCGACCTGCAGAGATGCTCCTCCAGGTGCGGAATAGATGAAAACGCATCCAGGTAGGGGCGCTTAGGACTGGTGAGGCGTCAGCACTCTATCTACCGGGCGTTGGAAGGTCGCCGGAGCCCTGCAGCCCAAATGGGAGGACCTTGTACTGCCAGTCCCCGCTAGGGTGAAAAAGGCCGTTTTCCTCCTTTGCGATGCCTAAAGGATTCCAATACCCTTTTGTCATGTCAAGGTAGTCAGATATCGAGCCGACCCAGCCGCTCAAGGAGGTCAATGCGGGCATGGGTAGGACGAATTTGGAGATCTGATTCAGCGCTAAAGTCAACAGAACCCCCAGAGCCGCCTGGCTTGGAAGGACAATAGGGCTGGACCAGGACTGGCTCTCTTCAATTATGTCCATGTCCAACATCGTTTCACCTCCAGTTCGACCTCTCGCGTTTTGCCTCCGGAGTCGGTAGGGCCTCTCCGGACGAACGGCTCCGGACTATATCGGTCTCAATCACCCCGGGTCCCCCGGGTGACTGCCTCACCACCTCGGGATGGCTCGGAGTGTTGGGCTAACTCCTCCCGCTGCTTGGGGTCAGCTCTTACGAGGTTAAGGGCAGTATGCTGTGAAAGGGAGTGACCTCACGGAGCTGGGAAGCCCCTCTCTATCTCCAGGGCTTTAACAGGTTGATATGGTAGATCCTCTCACCGGTGACGGTTGGGCTGTTTTACCAAATAGTCGCAGTCCTTTCCCCTCCCAACCTCGTAGGCCCCTGCCAGTGAGCGAGCAGCTCGAGTGGGAGGTGGGGCAGCACCATAACTCGGTCCCCGGGCGGAACTCCCTGGGGGGCGGAGGTTGGGTTGTAACCCCGGGGCCTGCGCTGCTGCAGAGTCACGTGCTCTTTTAGGGGGGGCCTGATCTTTGTGGTCGGTGGCGAGTTGCATGACTCAAAATATTAGAGGAGGAAGAGCCTGCCTCCCCAGCCCTTTTTAGGATGTCCGAGGATCCCGGTTGTCGCCCATTGGTAATTCAAGGGAGAAGCCCGTAGGGCCTGGGGTACCTCCCGGAGGCAAAAAGCACGGCCGGAGGAGCTGGTCCGTTCCCCCGTCCGCTGACTACCTTCGGAGCATCTGCTTAAGCGTCTGGTTAAATCGCCAACCAACCGCCAGTTTTGGGGTGATAGACGGGCGCTTCAGGTGCTTTATTTTGCAGTAATTTGGCCACCTCCTTGAACGATCCAAGTGAAGGGCGTACCTGGTCCGTGAGGACCTCCTTGGGTATGCCACGGTGAAAAGTTAACCAGTTCCAGATGCTTTTAGTATTAGCGGAGCGCAGGGAACACGCCCAGTACCCGGGGGGCATAGTCCACCATGACCAGGATATACTTGTGGCCACGCGGTTGAGGCCCAGGGGGCCCACCAAGCCCTATCCTTTTAAAGGGGGTGTCCAGAGGGTAGGGACTAGAGGCACGGTCCCCCCTAGGAATCTGGCGGGTCTGGCACTCCGGACAGGATTACAGAACCGCGGACCCTCATTGATCCCAGGCCGTAAAGCGGAGCTTAATTCTTCCAGTGTTTTTTGGCCCGAGGTGGCTTAGAGGTGAGCATGCGCCACTCATATCTCCCCGGAAGTGCAGCGGACCCGCAACAACTTCCAGCCTCGCTTTAGGTAGCCACCGTACAACAGATCATTTTTCCCGGACAAAGAAGGTTCCCGGTGTGGATCCCTCCGCTGTCCAGGCTTTAGGCAGAACAATCGCGTTCGGCAAAGCGCAGGGAGTCATCATTCCACTGCTCCCTCTAAAGGAGGCCCGTGGACCGGAATTGATGGTCAGGCGCGGGGAGGGCTTGGGGCCTGGGCGGGAAGTTCCTGGCTAGTCCCTTCTCCCGGGAATCTTCGGGTCAGGGTCCGTAGCCCGGAAAAGGTCCCCGAGACACCAGCGCCAGGGCTGCCCCGTCGGCGTGGAGGCCGCGGGAGGGGTTTCCTTTTCCCTCATGACAAGATCACGAGGCCCGGAGCGGACGACCGCTATTTTTTCGACCAGTCTTGTCCCAGAATCACTGGGAAGGGGTCAGGTAACACAGCGACCCCCATTTGGATTGGTTCCCTTCCAGGTAAGATAGCAGTGGCCGGACGAATGACCTAGTCCCCCATGACACAGGTAACCAACAAATGTTGCTTTAACCACTGTTGCGGTAAGATTTAACGGCGAGCAACAATGGTAATGTTGCTGCCGGAATCAAATAAAGCCACCACGGCGTGCCCATTTAGCAACACCACCAGATGGACTCGCCGGGATGGGCGGTACAATACCTCTCCGATGTCCAGCTGCAGTCCATAGGCTCCGGGGTGTGATGGGGGAGTTTGGCGGGGGTGGCCGGGGTCCCCCACTTGAAAAGCCGCCGGACCCGGCCCTCTTGGCTCTGGCTGGCGCCTGCAGCGCAGGGCCCGGGGTGCCGCCGTCCCTGCCGGTTCCCGAGCAGGCTTTCTGACCCCCAAGTGGAGGACCGCCAACTGGCGCTCCAGGGCGCCCAGGAGCCCACATATTTTGATAGGGGTGCCCGGACCGCTGGCGGGGAACTGGGCATTGGGGGACCAGGCTCACAGGCCACCCGGGGGCGACTTTCCGCCCGTCGGCTCTCTGGCCGTAGCCAGCGGCCCATCTTGCCCCAGAACTCGAACGCCTGGGCGCGGAGGCGGCGGGTCAAAGACCCAGTTCCGCCATTGGCCTGCCCGGCCCGGCTAATTGCAGAGGGCAATATTCGGGCTTGAGGAGGTCGTATTAGCGGCCTCCCCCCTCAGGAGGTCATAATCCAGGCGCTTGTCCCTTTAGGTATGGGGCCCAAAATGGCGCCCACTGGACCGCTGCCACCGCCCGGGGGCGCCCCCTCAAACATGCCCAGTAGGCACGACATCCTCCAAGGCCCCATCGGCACCATAGGGAGGGCTGCCTGGGCGGATCCTGTCCGCCGTTTGGGGTTCCACTAACCTGGGCCCCTGGCCTCCAGCCCCGGTTGGTAGCGGTTAGCTGCTGCAGGGCCTGGGGCTGGGCGTTTATTCCCTGCAGCCGGTGTTCCAGGTCCTGTCCCTCCGCATTCCGGGATTCTGAATCTCCACTCGCCACTTGTAAAGACCGAGAGACAGTAGCAAGGGTTGGGGTTTTTCCGGCCCCGTATATTGTTCAAAAAAAAATAAACAGGTCAAAAACATAAACTAAAAGAGTTCATACGCGCGACACCGACTCCTGGCGCGCCATTTTATTGGGAGGAGCCCGGGGGTGGAGGAATGTCGGGGAAGGGCCCCAAGGAGGATGGGAAGGATGAGGCAGGGCAAGATGGCGGGGGAAGGGCGGATGCCCTGCGGGCATCCATGCCTATGGTGCAGGGCCGGGCTTTTTTCCTATGAGGAAGCAGAGGGGGAAAGTTAATACCCACCATTCCCTGGCGAGTGGTTTCCCAGGTGCTGTAATCAATCCGCTGGCCTCTACCAGGCCGTTTACAGTGTCAATAAAAATGATTACAATTTCCTTGGAAGTAGGAGTGCAGTGTGTCTGATGTCAAACTTTGGAGGCTGCTCTTACTGTAAAATCCTTTTTTTTTCAGTTTTATACATAATTGTATTCTGTTGGCTAGACCTCTGCCATAGTGACAAAACATCTAGGCATTTTGACTTGCAGTGCTTACACGATGCCAAAGGGACGATGCATTTTGGGGGCACTAACTATTTAAATGGGAAAGGAATTTAGTTTTGACACATGGGTAAACTATTTTGGGAGATACGAGCTTTTGCAGGTGATCCACGGTGTTGTGCTAAACCATCCAGGTTATTTTGGAAAAAGCGACTAAGTGAATGCAAATGAGCCAACGCAATTGAGAAAGATCTTTGACATTTTGATGGTACTGACTCTTTATATGGGAAAGGAATCTATTTTGAAGCATGTATGAACAGTTTTGGGAAAGATATGACCTTTTGCTAGTGAGCTGTAATGTTAAGAGAACTGTAAGACTGTTTGGCCAAATGATCTTATAGTTTTAAGAATGTAATTTCTGTTTCAAGAAATGAGCCAAACCAATCGAGAAAAAGTGTAATATAGCCTCAGTTAATCCAAAATGCTGTTGCAAGAATTATTACAAAGAACAAGAAAACATGAACACATAACTCCAGTTTTAAATCCTTACACTGGCTCAGTTAAGTTTAGGGCAGACTTAAAAAATCTCCTTTTAACATATAAAGTATTAAATGGCCAAGGTCCTCCTTAATTATCTGAACACATCATTACTTACAAACCAGAGTACACATTAATATCTTAAGATGCCGGTCTGCTTATGACTCCATGGATTAATAAAATAACAGTGGATGTCGAGCTTTTAGTTACAGGGCCCCTAAACTGTGGAATGGTCTGCCTGCTACTATAAGAGATGCCTTCGGTCTCAGCTTCAAATTCTGTCTGAAGGGTCACTACTTCAGTTTAGCACATTCTGACTAAAGCTGATTAACTGTGCATACTGTATCACTGTTGTTGTTCATTAGCACTAAAACATAAGTAATATGATAGTTATAATTTGTTACTAACCCTCACCTACTCTGTTTCTTCTCGATACTCAAATGTGGCACTTGGTAGCCACTGCTTACCTGCGTTGTCTACCTGCCCAAGAAAAAGTCATCTTTGATGGAGGATAACAGGAATCGTCAGGTTAGAGGGGTTCTTTCATCAGATTGGCTGGCACAGCATTGTTTCATCTTTGGAATGGCCAGTAGGGGGAGGGAGCTTGATGGCTGAGGTCTCAGGATTGTAAACAAATCCAAATGGCATTATGTGATATCATCTACTGTTGAATTTTGATCTGTACTTGAATTGCTAATAAGTTTATATAGTTTAATATGATACCGCAGGGCGACGGTGGCGCTGTTAGCTTCAGAGTTAGAGTCCGGGTTTGCTTCCGGGTCTTCTCTAGTGGAGTTTGCATGTTCTCCCGTGTCTGTGTGGGTTCTCCTGGCACTCGTTTCCTCCACAGCCCAAGACATGTAGGTTAGGTGGATTGGTATTCTAAATTGGGCTTGGTGTATGTTTGTGTGTGTCCTGCAGTGGGTTGGCACCTGCCCTGGATTGAGTTCCTGCGTTGTGCTCTGTGTTGGCTGAGACTGGTCCAGCAGACCCCATGACCCTGTGTTCGATTCAGCAGGTTGGAAAATGAATGGATGTTACTGTGCTCTGTACAAAAAATATTTTATAAATCTGCTTCTTCTCACATGTACAGTTAACACAAAGGCAGATTTAATAAACAGGGACTCATCATTTAGAACTGCTAGGCAAGCATTTTAAGACAAAACCAGTTAAGAACAACTGCAAATGGGCAACGTGCACTATTTCTGTGTGTTAGAGTCAGCATGAAATTGTATCCTCTCTTTGCCTTGTTTGAATTGCATTATTCACATAAGTGGAGGCCTGCACATGGAGAAAAGAATTAAGCCTTGGAACATTGCCTGGCAGAACTTTGAAGCCATGGACGAATGGGAGTGCGTCATCCAATCCTGAAAATCCTTCCAGCGCAGCGACAAAATGGCAGACTGTATACATTGAGCTCCACTTCTGGTAACAGTCTTTTCATAGTTTCTCTCGTCTGTTATGCTACGTATCTCATTAAAGAAAGCCAAAATATTTCTCCTATGTGATTTCTTACTGCCTATCACTAAGGAGGGTATTGCCTTTAATATTATATCTATATAGTTTCGAGTTATATAACATGCTGCAGTTACAAAAGAACTTATTAAAACCAGGGAGCTAGTGCCCTCGGCTGGATAGAGCAATATGTTTATTTTACTATTATATTTTATTGAGGAATACTTGTTTTCTGTTTTGTGTATTGTATTGCAATTACCCTTTTCTTGACACCCACTGCACACCAGCCTACTTGGAAGGGATCTCTCTTGAACTACCTTCCCAAGGTTTCTTCCATTTTTTCCCAACTAGGGTTTTTTGGGAGTTTTTCCTTGTCTTCTTAGAAAGTCAAGGCCTGGGGGGCTGTCAAGAGGCACGCCTGTTAAGCCCATTGTGGCACTTGTGTGATTTTTTGGCTATACAAAAATAAATTGTATTGTATTTTTGCATTTTTCAAATTTGTACTACTGGAATGTGTTGAATACATGAAAAATGAAGTTGAAAGAGCATGCACGGGGATGATTAAGAACCATTACTATGTCCAAACAACTTGGGGCATACAGTAAATAAGCATTGAATTTGATAGAGCCTCGTGTACATTACTGCTTCCTGACAGACTATCTCTAAAAAAAGATTTAAATGAGATAAAAGGAACTAAATTAGAAAATGCCATGTGCAGACTTTTGAAAAAGTGATATAGCATACCCCATGGTGTGCCTAGCAGATATTATGCCTGTCTTCAAAGTTGATTTGGAAATGGCCCAAAATCTAATTATGGGCATCTAGCTGAGGGTTTGCTGTTCACCATTATGAAATAATGTGGGTGTTTTGTACGGCAATTCTGCCTTTATGAAGGTGTTGGATTAACGATATGTATAGCATATTTTCAGTCTAGGAGCAATATGTTTTCAAGACAAATCAGAATGAGAAATTACATACTGTATATCACTTAAAGGTTATCTATAGACTATGGCACAGTTGAAATAAGAGATATACATTTTCTCTGTATCTGGAAAGCAGCTGTGAGCCAGAACCTGCATGGGCATACATTTTAATGTCTTTAAGATAAGCACCATTGTTGTCCTTGATTACACTGGGTAGCAAATGGTACCAAAGAAGAATGTCTGATTATTCATGCTTTCTGTTCACTCTAGTTTTATACACAATCCCTTCTAGTCAGAATTACATTTTCCCTCATCCTAAAATACAATACATTGTCTTCTGCTCTAATTTCACTAGAAGATTATGTCCATAGTGTAGAACACTGTGTAAAACATCAAAAGAGAAGGTAAGTCCTGTTTAACTACACGCCAATGACAAATGCCACTTTGTTTACTATATCTTGAAAAGTGTATCAGAGTGCACATATATCAGTCCACGGCCAAGCCATACCTGTCTCAGAAAATGTATTTTATTTAAGATTACATAAACTATGCAATCAGTTGCAAAATAAACACTGCTGTAAAAAAAAATCTGTAATGTTTGTTCTATTTTTAAATTATTTTGTGCCACAATTCCTTATTGTTTGTTTTCTAATGGTGAAGGGATCTAGTTGACAGCTGCTATGTTGGTTGCCATCACAAAACTAACATTGATATTGTATGTCATTGCACCATCTTGCCTACCAAAAATGACAGTGAACAAAGATTACTATCCCAATTGTTGGGCAAAAACAAATAAAAACTCTTTAAAATTCTAAGGCATGCTAGGTAATCTTGCTTGGTGATATCAGTCATGCTTTCATTACTTTTGACCATACTTTTGCTTAACACTAATTATTTCAATGCACCATCATTATGACCCACCATCCTTTTTGACTTGACAACACACTCATTCATTTCCCGATAGTAAATACTCATTACCTTTGCAGCATATAATGCGCTTAAAAATAATTGTGGGATGTTAATCCCTAGCAGAACCTATTATTAGGCTCACAAAATTATTTATGGAGGACTACTGTACGTGGACAGCCTACAAGCCTACAGTGGTTTTCTTTGTCTGCCTGAGCCTGTGGGTTACCTGGGAGTGTCTTCCTAAAATGAACTAGCTCTTAAAGAGCATAAAATAACTACACAATGATGAACAAAGTAACAGAAGCATGCAAAAGTAGCTATTGATCAGCAAACAATATTTAAATTACACAAAGGAAGCACAATGCTAAAAGTATCAGTTGAACAAATATCAGGAAGACAATGTGACAATGTCAGTCTCTCTAATACAAAGGTATGCAACTACAAAAACTACAAAACTACACAGGTATTTTTTTTTTTTTTTGCTTGATTTCAGTATCATTTTATAGGAAGAAATATCTTTGATGGCATCACAACTGCAAAAGTGCCAGGCAATATCTAGAAAAGTGACTCACTGAGGAAGCCCATAAAACTGAAGGTTACCAGACAGAAAAAATCTAGAAACTGCTTGCAAAAATAGTGTTAGATTATACTCAGTTGCAATCGTGGGTCTGGATATCACGTCAGCCCTTCTCTTACCATGAGTTACCATTAAGTAACTATAATTACACAGCAAGCATGATGCAGAGGAACAAGACTTTCAGTGGCTATAGTATTCTATTTCTGCAATGATTTTTTGTTCAGGGTAAAAGGAAAAGAACATAAGTCCAAAATATAGTAAACTGTTAATTAAAATTATTATTATTTTGGGGAGTAAATCTTTAAAGATTTTAGAGAGGCCTGCGTGGGGCATGGCCAAAAAAAAGTTGGGAACCACTGCTTTAAAGGCTGGTGGGAGTTTCATAGCAGTGATGCAAAGGTGGTCTCTCCTTCGGGGTTCCATCCACAAAATAACACAAACATAAGAGAACAGTGTCACACATTTGGAAACAGAAAATATAACAATATGAACATTCAATACAAAATGACAATAAAAAAGTAAACATTAACAAGAATGTCACGGAAACACTGGGCTCAGTCTGACTACTTCACAATTTTATGCTATGCCATATGCTGTACAGGGTCTGCATTTATGGAGGCTGGCCACCTTGATGCTATGACAGCTGGCTCTTCCAGGTAGTTGCACAGTCAGAGGTGAGAGCTAGCAGTTCAGTATTGTACTGGGATAGATAGATAGATAGATAGATAGATAGATAGATAGATAGATAGATAGATAGATAGATAGATAGATAGATAGATAGATAGATACATTCAGACCACAGGGTAAGCTCCCACTGTTGCCCTCACCAGCACCACTTCCAGCAGCAACCCAAGCTTTTCCAAGATGGTTTCCCATCCAAGTTCTGGCCAGGCCCAAACATGCTTGGCTTCAGGTGGATTACCTATTCTGAAGTGCATGTGGTATGCCTTTTACCCTGAAGATATTCATAACAGCACCTGCTTTTGATTTTTAAAATAAATATATTAATAAATTCCTTGCTGTAAGGCATTCTAATAAATGCTAAGATAAGTGGTTCAGTTGTAGTGAATAAACTATTAATTAAAAAAAAATAATATTGTAGATATTATTATTGCCTAACTAGGATTCTAGGCATGGGAAGAAAAAAGTGAACTACCCCAGATATACAAATAATAAAGGAAAGGCAGATCCTTGAAGAAAAAGCTCACAGATGCCAAATCTAATAGAGGTGCAAAAGTAGTAGATAGATAGATAGATAGATAGATAGATAGATAGATGAGATAGATAGATAGATAGATAGATAGATAGATAGATAGAATTTTATTTGTCCCTTGGGGAAATTTGCATTTAACGAATAAACACAAAATAAAGGAACACAGCCTCCTAAGGATGAAGAGCTTGCTGTTCCCTTTCTTATATAGTTCCTCAGTGATCTGAGACCAGTCCAATCTTTCATTAATGTGGATCACCAAGTACTTGTAGGCATGGACCACCTCTACATCCATTCCTGAATAGTGACTGGACCTTGAGACTATTTAGTGTGGTGAAAGCCAATAACAAAAAGATCCCTTACCTGGACAAGAGGCCCGGGAGTACAGAAAGGCATCCTGGCCAAGAGAGCGAAGGATGTCAAACCTGGACAAGGCTGCCCTAAGGATGGATGGACATCCCAGTCAGAGAATATTTCCTACCAAAATGGGAGGCCCTGGGTATGGACGGTGTCCTGGCAGACATGATTCCAGTACCTTCTCTGGCCTGGATCAAAGAAGAGGACAGGAAAGACCATCACAGAGGGATATTTATTACCCCCAGGCATTAATGGCAGCAGCCCTTCATATCGGCACCCATTTGGGAACCAGCAGAGAATTCGGAGTTGTAGTTCAGCAGCACAGCCCTGCTGGGGTCCGGAGATGCCACACAGAGGGGTACTGCAGGGAGAGGCTCCTTTTTTGTACAGTAAAGTGCCATTTTGAATGTAACTCTGTATTTTAGTATTTGACCAAGGTTTGCTAAACTAATCCATTCTCAAGAGGATATATCAGCTATTGATGAGTTCTTGTTTTATGCAGGCTTGCACCCTTGCCTTTATGCAATGAAATTCCTCCAGATTCCTTGAATCGTTTAAAGATATTATGCAATGTACAGGAGAAGTATGCAAATCCCTTTCAATCTTTCTGAAGAACATTATTTTAAACATTTCAATAATTTTCTCATGCATTTGTTTACAAACTGAAGATTCTGTACAATCAAAAGATACCTCAAAAGCTTTATAAGGCTTTGTCCACCCATCACTATTTTAGAGGTGTGCTAGGGACAGAGATTGAAGAAATCAGTGTCTCAGTAGTGGACTGAACAAGCTTCTGAATGCCTTATATAAGGATTCAGGTGGCAGCCAATTAGCAGCCTACACATAATACAGAGTGATTCAGAAAGATTCATCAAGTGCCATATTTTTTACAACCATTGGAACCAATCACATACCAATTGACAGAGGGGATCATAGAGTTTCTGAATGTTACCAGAAAATGGCTCCTTTCAGTCTGGAGAGAAGCTACCCTGAGCAGAAAGTGTTTTATGCTCTCCACTTCAATAAGAGTGAATACGCTAAACTGCAACAAGCCCACAATTTGGCACTCCACTCTTGGTCCCCAAGATCAACAGATCTCATGCCGTGTTACTTTTTTGGGGGATGCTTAAGGATTCTGTTTATGTGCCACCACTCCCAACAAAATGTATGACCTCTGAAATCGATTGAAAGAACTGTAAGACAGTGATACCCAATATTCTCAATCAAGTAATGGGATGAATTTGACTATCATACTGATGTTTTCTATACAGCTGTAGGAGGTCATATTTGAACACTTGTAAAGTTACATAATAAATCTTATGCTCACCTAAACCATTTACAATTTACCCTTTTGTTCTGTAATAATTTACAAGTGAAATAAATCATTTTGAAATTGGATTAATCTTTTGAATCACCCTGTATTAAGAGGGCCAGCCCCATGGGCTTAAAAAAGAAGAAAAGGCAATAGGTAAAACCAAAAAAAAATCAAGAAACAACAGGAAAATCATGACATACCTATATCTAAAAAGATAATGAAAAATACATAAATATAAACTAAAAAAAAAAAAGAAATTAACACCAATATTTTATTAATGAAACGTGCAAAACAGTTTAGTAAGAATAAAATGAAAATAAACAAAACTAAAGCCAGGAACTGCACTCAAATAAGAATCTGATATTCTGCTGTATCCATTGCCTCTTGATATTTAGTCAAGACATTAGATTGTTGCTTTATTTTTTGGATTTTGACCTTTCCTTTGCTTTTTACAGACTAATTTAGTAAAAATATAATTATACTAAATACTTTTCTAACTTTTTGATTTACTCCAGCAGCTCATCTAAATCTGCTTCCTCAACTTGTCTTTTGTCAGACATCAAGTGGAGTGGTTCACTGCTTTATTTTCCCCCTTCAGATCCACACAGTAGATGTTACTTCAAACTATGATGATGTGTACACCCAAGAATGACAAAAAAGGAAAGCATTTAATGTTGGCTAGTAGAAAGTCGAATTACAAATTCACAACATTAATAACATTTGTATCAGTTATGGTATCCCTTACAGTAAATGGCCTTTATTTATTTAAATTTAAATCGCCTTATAAAACATACACCATGTGACAATTTATGAGCTTCACATTATGTGTCACTTTGAGATTTCAAATGAGCCTAACTGGACCATTATGTTTTTTTTTTAAATGTGTTTGGACGAAACTTGTATTGCACTAGTCTATCTGCACCTTCATCCTCACTTGCAGTGGCTAGTTTTGGTTGGTAACAGAAATAGTGAAATGGCAGGCTTGAATGCAAGTGACAAAATTAAATTCCTGTACAGGTTTTTAAGTTCCCCTGCATGACAACTTTAGTAGCATGAAAGGATGAGAGGACACAGTTGAGACATCTAACGATTGTGCCTCCAGGTTTCTACTACATGAGCTGCATCTGGTAGAGGCATTGAGATGGGGATCCAGAGTTAAGTCAAGGGTTCAGCTGAGAGATTATGTGTCTGTTTTTGGCACGGGAGCACCTAAGAAGTTTGAAGTAGTGACTAGGATTGGGGAAATCTGGTTGGACCATTTCAGTCTCAAAGTCTAACCAGCCAAACTGGGCACAAAAACTAAATGGGACAAGTCTTTGTTGTTTTTGATAACTTAATTCATGATTTTGTTCTTTTGCCTTTCCTGAATATTACCTTATTGTCAAACGTCAGTATTTGTAGCCAGCAGAGATGTTACATGGTCATGATATTTTTTCCCCTTCAGTCTTGTTTTAAAATGAATGCTTCTGTTGCAAAGATTACTGAAAACACCATAATCACAGAAGTCCAAATAAACTCTTTTAGAATAACTGTAACTTCAATACCGTGGACTCCTTAAGTAGCTTCTAATCATTAATTTTCTGAATATGTTTTGAACAGTTCTGAACAAGTGGAAAATAAGAGTGCATTTCAACAGCACAAGAGGAGGCCAAACGTTTCAAACAGGGAATTTACTCACCAAAATAAGACCACAAGGAAAAAGAAAAAAACGTGAAAGTAATCAACTAATAAACAAAATACCACCTTCTGGACTGTCACACTGGGCCTATCTGACAAAGGAATTGTACCCTGTCTGTTGAGGTCCTTTGTACATATGCCCATCTAAACTCATTCCACTTCTTCTGTCCTTCCACAGCTCATCTCCATGTCCTCATTTTTCTGCCAGTTGATCTTAGGCCCTATCCACATGGATGTTCAAATTTTGGTTAAAAATGCACTGTGAGTGACCTAGGCATTCAAGTTGAGTTTTGTAGTAGTACTTAATTGACTTCAATATGACATTACATTCACATTCATTTCCTTCTGTTAAATGCCAAACTCCATCCTAGATTGTAGTTTTGTGTGTTTACTTGTGGGGGACAATTATCAGGCAGTCCAGAGTATTTTTTAACCTGTGGGTTTGAGGTTCATCCTTCTATTGGATTCATGATCTATGGATCAGTTGGCTTTATTAGACCTGAACCTTGACCTCCTTTTTGTTAAAGTCCTCCTGATATGACAGTGTAGGTAGAGAAAACATTGCCGCCACTACTGGGTTTACCATCTGACTGCACAGCATGTGACGAAAGGAAGCTTTGGTGTAATCCATCAAGTAGTGTAACAATTTCCACATGAGTTCTTCAAATACTGTTGGATGTCATTTTGAGTTTTGATTGCCTGTTGCAGCTGGTACAACACCATATTACATGTTGGTTACGTGCCAGTATAAGAACGGCAACAGTACAGTAGTAGTAGTAGTAGTAGTAGTAGTAGTAGTAGTAGTAGTAGTAGTATTGCCACTTGTACTAGATAGAGTTTTTTTTTTTTTTATGTCCAACCAAAATGCAAATATTGCCATTCTCCATAATAAAAGGTTCTATGAAAATACACAACTTCATTTTATTTAATAGAAACATGAAAATGAGTGAGGGAACTGTAGGCTAAACTGACATCAACATAACCAAAATTGGTTCCACTGCACCTGATGTTGCTATCAAACATACTGGGGCAATTTGGTCAACCTAAAAAATTATTTAGTACACTAAAAGCAACCTTGCATGCTCAGGAGAAAACCCTAGCGCATAAAATCTTAGCTAGCAAGAACGGTCAGGTGATAGCCCCATACCCGCTCTACCCATAGAAACCTTTGAGATTTAAAACGAGAATTAAGATTAAAGACATTGAAAAAATTACAAAACCATGCAGCATACTGCTTTATCTGAGATCTGAAAATTATATTGATTCTAGATGAGAGTCAAACCAGGTAAATAAAGAAAGAATGACTAAGGTGCCTTTTTTAAAATACACACATACAAGAAAACACTGGTATATTAAAAGTACTTAACAATAAAGACATATGAAGTAAACATTAATGCCTTTACATTTGTTCAAAAATGATTGTACAGAATTATATTAATATAAATTAGTGGGCAAAGTACTTCAACAATTACAAAGTGTACTCCTTCAAAATATTTTAGATTTGACTTCATATCTACATAATGTCCATCGATCCATTGGCTAATTACACATCATTCAATTATAAGGTTCAGAGGAGCATTATCTGTATTCATTTTGATCCATTTTACAGGAGTCAGAGTTTCCCCAGGAGCATTAAGCAAAAGCAATAACCAGCCCCAGACGGGATATACATAATGTTTTGATCAGTGCATAAACTAAAGCAGAGAAGGCGAAAATTTTTAAAAAAAAAAAAAAACCTTACAGATGGCAGGAGCATACACACTTAAGAAGATTTTGAGTGAAATAATGCTCTGGCTGCACTCAATTTTGATCTTTGTGTGAACCACTTGTGATTAATTGTGTGTTCCCAGGAGGAAAGACTAGACAATAAATTTTGAAATGAAAATCTTTTTAATTCTTGAGATGAATTATATTTAACTTTGAGAAAGCCTTTAAAAATATTATTTCAGAAAACAACTGGGTAGAATAGTGTAACTACACTTTTTCAAGTGTATTCCCAAATTTCTTTCAAAGTTTCTTAATGTTTTTGGCACACTGCTCATATTAAATTGCATTATTCAAGTCTGATGGGTTACCTTCTAATTGACATTTTATGGACTGAAACTTGTATTACTAAGGCTGCAAATATCACCAAATAATGTCATTAGCTGATGCTGAAAAATGAAAGAATATTCCTTCAGCTTATAGTGCTGGTTTGAGAGACATGAAAGGTACATTTCTGACCAGGCTAGGGGTTGTGATTCTGTTGCAACGCTTTATAGCATTTTCCTGTTCAAGTGTTCAAATGTTCAAGTATCTACTATATAATAAAAAAACAGAGGTCAGTATGTCTAGTTTCTCTGAGCAATCTGATTGGTCAGTTTAGCTTTAGTCATTGGTCAGTTTGATTTTGGTGACACTCAAAGAGGAAGTGTGAAGGGAGATGCATGAGGAGGAGTAAATGTACAGTACACGTCAGAGAATTCCCTTTTTAAAGACAGCAAGTATAAAACCAGGAAGGAGATGAGAAAAGGCACCTAAAATAATGGCAGAGTCTGAGAAGCAGGTTTTACAGGAATATGCTTGAGAAGGAGCACCAGGAATGAAAAGTTCTGACATAAAAAAATAGAGGAAAGAATTGAAAGTACATGGGGTCAAGAAATAGCAAATATTTTTTCATTATTCTATTACCAGTCTTTGACAGGTACATGGTAATTTCCATAATAAAATCCTCCTTGCTATCCACCATATTGGGATCAATTTATTATGATATCAAACAGATAATGTGAATGAATTTGTTAAATTGACAACCAAAATCATCCAAAAAAGTATATACTTGAGACTAAAGCATCTTATAGTGTTCCACAAAGTAGTTAACAAACAATTCCCGAATTAGGTTAAGAATAGAATATGGTGTAAGATTTATTTATTATCACTTTGCCATTGTTAAAATGTACCTTAAATATGCTGAATATTGAATACAATTTAAAACCTATTGTTTTTAACATAAACATGGCATCCTTTACTAGGAATGTCAATTAAACCATTTAAATGTTTTTGCCAATTTGAAGATGAAAACCGTTATGAAAATTTAAAAAAGGTTAGTGCCTAACCTCCTCCTTCTCCCCAACGCCAAATGTGCTTTAAAGGAAAAACAAGAATTCAATGTAGCTTCTTTCACTAATGCCTTTTAATACATAATTCAAAAAATTTGGGGTAAAGAACAGCACTTAGAAATTAACTTCACCAAATGTGCCTTATGACTACTGAAAATTTCTTAAACAGGTTATTGAACCCTTCTATCGGTTCTCCTTATTTTGCATGCAAGATGAGAACATCTAAATATAGTGTTTTTGCACTGGCACCAATATAACATAGGTACAGAAGCAACGGGAGGTTAAAGTCAAGAGACAGAGTTTGAGACAGAGATACTGGCGTGTACTATGGGCACACTCAAGAAAAAAAGTGTCAGAACTTGGCTTCAGGACACAGAATTATACTGTTTATCATTGTATTGCTGTGAGCTTAGAAATAGAACCTCAGAGGGGTATGCTTGTCAGGTGGCAGTGGACTGTCTGAGGGAGTGGAATACCTGGAATAGCTAGCCTTACAGCACACATGAGCATCGATAAAGGGTAAGAAACAGCACTTAGAAGTGCACTTCAATCAGATGCGTCTTACAATTGTTGAAGCCCTTCAACTCAACGATCACTGCCGGAGAACAGTGGATACGGGTGCCCCTGAGCCCAAGTAAGGTGGAACTAGCAGCATGCATGAAGGGACAAGCAGCGGGGACTGCTAAACACCCAACTGGTGGGAGGAAAAAATCCTGAAGATGCAAGGGTCCTTTGAAGACCACTCACCAGTAATTGATAACCCCAGATCATTACATTGATGACAGTTGGTAAAAGGACAAACTAACTACCCTGAGATGGAGGACTGGTTTAGCAGTGATGGGCCCTCGATTATGCTCATGATGGCTTGCTTCACTTCCATAATGTTCTGTTAAACCTCAAGGGTGGGAATTTTGGAGAAAGGTAGAGAACACAGGGTCCGGACCTCAAAGGGGTATGTTCATTAGCTGGCAGCAGACTGTCTGAGAAGGCAGGAATACCTGGAGAACCCGCTATAAAGCAGACCATGAGCATAAGATAAGGGACACAGACACAGAGAAGAAGAGCCTTTGATCCAATTTAGTCGCAGCTTGATGTGGGCCCCCAGCGGACTTGGGTCGGCTCACACAGAGCCTGGAGTAGTGTGGATATGGGTTGCCTCTGACCCCAAGTGAGGGAGCTGGGCAGTGTATTTGAAAGGAAAAGAAGCTGGGAGTATGGCAACTGAAGATCTGAGAGGTGAACAGAAACAGCTCTGAAGATGCCAAGGCTCCTTTTAGGGCCACTCACCAGCAATTGCCATTTACAGGCTAACTAATAATAATAATAAAATAAAAATAATAATAAAAATAATAATAATACATTTTATTTGAAAGCGCCTTTCAAAACACTCAAGGACACTGTACACAGTAAAAATAATAATAAAAGTAAGAAAATAAAAAGCAGGTAATTTACAAGATCCAAAACATAAAACAGTTCCGATAGGAAAATGGAGAAAGTTATGTGGATAAGTTTATTTTGAATAGGTGAGTTTTTAATCTAGACTTAAAAAAGAGAGAAAGAGGTGATGTTTCTTATTTCAGGAGGTAGGGAATTTCCAAAGTCGAGGAGCAGAGTAATTGAAGCCCTGTTCCCCATAGTGGCAAGACGGGGACAGGGACAGAGAAGAAAGAGAAGAAGAGGATCTGAGACCCCGAGAGGGGATGATGATCTGTACCAAATCAGAGAGATATGGAGGAGAAAAGATGATGAATAGCCTTAAAAGTATACAGAAGTTTTTTTAAATGAATGATATTTGACCGGAAGCCAATGGAGCGTTGGAGAACAGGGGTGATGTGGTGAATAGAAGGGTCCGGTGATGATACGGGCAGCGAGTTCTGGAACACGTTGAAGCTTATGGGAAATTGATTTTTGAGAAAGACCAAAAGAAGTGAATTACAATAGTCAAGCCAAGTAACAAGGCTGTGAACAAGAATGGGAGTGGCCTGTGGGAAGAAAGGAACTGAGACGATTGATGTTACATGCAACTGAAATAAGGAACCGAAAAGACATTATTGATGTGTGAATTAAAGACAGAGTACTGTCAAGGATGACACCCAAACTTTTCACACATGGGAAACAGAGACCGCAAGTTATTGATAGCAATAGAAAACTATTAGTTCTGGGTAATGTTGATTTAGAGCCTACCAGGAGAAGCTTTCTGATTTATTGCTGTTGAGTTTCAGAAAGTAGAAGAGAACCATGTATTTAATTCAGCTAAACGAGAGTGAGGGAGGATGGGGGAGAAGAATCAGGTTTGGGGACAGATAAAGCTGGGTGTCATCAGCATAACAGTGAAACTGAATATTATATTTACGAAAAATATATCCAAGCGGAGAAGGTAGATAATGAAAGAAGGGCCCCAGGACAGATACCTGGGGGACGCCAGTACCAGAGGAAAGGACTGAGAAGTGAATGTTTTCAATCGAATAAACTGAGTTGCTCTGTCCCCCCACACCCCAGGATTGTTACAATATATAGCAGTTGTCAAGGTGAGTGAGCTCTTGTTGCTTTGATAATTAAACCATTGATAGCCATGCACAAGTAGGTTGGTGATAACCTTTTTACATTAAAAAACATTAAAGATTCTGTGCTTTTACATGTTTCTGTCTTTTTTTGTTCCTAGCTGTTGCTTTGGAAGCAAGTGACTACGTTTGTGCTTTAAGTATTTTAATTTTCTTTATAGAGTAATGTGAATCAAATTTAATTTGACTGCATTCAAAATTACTACAATCGCTTACTGAAAAAGTTATTAGTGATGTGTTTCGAGTGATTAAAAAAGTATTTTAAATGAGATGTTTTATTTAACAGGTCTGGTTTAACATCTAATGTTTTAGTGAGTGGTTCCTCTTACTTTTGGGGTTTCCCAATTTATCTGTACAGTATTTACTTTTTTTGTGAATTTGTTGTTTCATCCCCATATTAAATCGATATCTTACTTTGCTGACTATTCATTATACATTCCCGTGAATTATCCTTGGAATGATAAATATTTGTTAAGTGTAGTCTCTCTTACACATGTCACTCTTAGCATTTGATGTAAGGGAAATGAGCATGCATGTGTATAAACTAAAAAATGGTGCAGTCTGAGGGTTTCACAAATTTCTTACCTAGTTTAATAAAGTTAATCCCAAACATTCATTCAAATTCCTCTTTATTCTCTTTAAAGAAAAAACAAAAGCAAAATTGCAAGTGGTTTAAAAAGCGATTACAAGCTTCCCTATGTTTTTGCCCAAACTTGACAGATAGCAATACACTACCAATGGCTTAGGGGTAGTTTGAAACTCACAAGCACAGCATTTTGCAGTTAGACTAGCTAGAAAAGGTGAAAGGAACATGTTTCCCACTGACAAAAAAAAAAGATTAGAATAGGAAAAACGGTTTAATATGGGAAAAAACAGAAGGAGATATGTGATGGTCATGGGAGATTATCTAACTGTAAAATGATTTTGATAAATGTTTATGCACCTAATGTTGATGAAAAGGGAATTTATACAAAATTTTTTTGCACCCATTAATCTGAACACTCATAAACTTATAATGGCTGGGGACTTAATTGTGTTCTAAATCCACTTTTAGATAAGACTGCCTCCACGGGGAAAAGGGGAACTAAACCGCAAAGAAAATTCGTTTATAACTGATCACAACTTATCAGATCCTTGGGGTTTTAAACCCCAAATTAAGAACATATTCTTTCTATACCAGTACATCATTGCTACTAAAGGGTTGATTACTTTTTATAGATTAATTTTTGCCTAAGATTAAATCTTGAAATACGATGTATTGTTATTTCAGACCATGCTCATGATTTTGGAGCTAAATTACTAAGCCCCATACACTCCCCCCGCAGATGCTCCCCAACCGTTTTATTAGCGGGCGAGAATTGTACTGAATTTATATCCAAACAAATTGAATTCTTTCTAGAGACAAATAACCCCCTAGTTTTGCGGGAATCCCTGGGAAACCTTAAGGCCTTCTTAAGGGGAAAGATTATCTCATATTTTTCCACAGAAATAAACGAAGAAAGTAGCAGAGAAAAAAAGGGAAAATTAAAAATAGATGAAGAACATCCCGCAAAAGCAGACTTACATGGGAGGAGGCTCTACATTCAGAATTAACCTCTTGACAACTAAAGAACCAACAACTAATTTAAAAACCAGACATCATTATTATGAACATGGAGAAAAGCTAATGTTTTAGCAACAAATCCACAAGCAAGATTCCCAACCAACCCCGGTAATTACAAAACCTAACGAAGATAAAATCATTAACACAAAATATAATGTACACTTTTAGAGACTACTATAAATTCATATACTACTGAAAAAGAAGACAATATACAATCTAATGCAT
Organism: Polypterus senegalus; assembly: GCF_016835505.1. Taxonomy (NCBI): domain Eukaryota; kingdom Metazoa; phylum Chordata; class Cladistia; order Polypteriformes; family Polypteridae; genus Polypterus; species Polypterus senegalus. The sequence continues at coordinate 14,117 of NW_024381121.1, read as the reverse complement.
TTCGGATAAATTACAGATACAAATTAGCTATTAGTGTGGGGGGGCTGAAAACCTCTGTTTACAGAATTACTGGATGCTATAAAGTCACTCCAAGGTGGAAAAGAGCAGGCCCTGCGGCACCCTGCAGGTTTTACAAGAAATTCCCCTCCGCCAGCTAGCCCTCCTATTGCAACATTTACAGAACCAGAAAAAACCCAATCTCTTCCACAAACCTTTGCCAACACTAATCCTGTCTTTCCAAAAAAATAAGGATTTTTCAATGTGCTATACAGACCAATTTCATTTTGAATAACGACGTAAAATCCCTTAAAATAAAGGGAAAGAAGGATGGAAAAGTGCTCCCCTCAGTAATATCACAAGACCAAACTGGATTTATTGGGGGCCAATTATCTTCAAATTGACCCCTGTTTAATGTAATATACCAAACAAACAAACCCCCCAAAAAATATTTTTTCATTGATGCAGAAAAGATTGACATGATTGAATGGAAATACCTTTTACTATTTTGGAGAAGTTTTTGGCCCCAAATTTCTGCATGGATTAAATTACTGTATCCCAACCCCAGAAGTTCAGTTTGCATAAAAACATTTGCTCAGACTATTTTAAACTAGACGGGCACGACAAGGATGCCCTTTGTCACCACTGTTGTTTCTTGCCATTAACCACTGGCAATACATTGTAAATACTGATCAGAAAAAGGGGGATTAGCAGAGAAGGACGGGAACAGAAAATTCATTATTGTTATGACATGGTACTGTATATATGGCCCCAAAAAAATCTGTGCCTGCAGTCTTAGCAGCACCACAAATTTAAAAAGCCTCTGGTCTCAGAATTAATCTGAAAAAAAGTGTACTTTTCCGTAAATTTCGAATAATATTAGATTAGACCCCCTTCCTTTTATCATTGCAGAACATTTTAAAAACCCGGGGAAACATCACGTAAACATAAAGTTCTATATCAACAAAAAAATTTTTGGGTGCATGGAAAAAAAAACAAGACTTGATAGATGGTCAACCCCCTTTATCTCACACTAGCTGGAAAATTAACACTGTTAAGATGAATATTCTTCCTAAGCTCCTTTTTTTTTTCAAAAAATACCAATATACATTAATAAATGTTCTTAAGCAATTAGATTCAACAATAACCCATTTTTTTGGAATTCTAAACATCCCCCCATCAAAAAAAAGCGACCCCCAAAGACAAAAAGGGAGAAGGCAGCATGGTTTTTACCAACTTCCAGTTTTATTACTGGGTGCAAATATACAGTCGATGAACCTGGGCACAAACAGAAGAAAATACAGGAGGACCGAATAGAAGTAAAATCCCAGTATTCTTGTATTCCCTTCTTTGTGCCCAATAAAAACCGCATCGGAAACACTAAAAAAATTGTTCCACCACTTAGAATCTGGGAAACCCAAAGTAGAAAATTTTTTAAGCGGAGAAGCCTTTTCTGTGGGACCCCCGCAAAAAAACCCCTTTCAACCCTCACAAACATATGCAGTTTTTTAAAATCTGGAAAAAAAATTTAATTAACTTTTAGAGATCTTTATATGAAACGCTTTGATCCATGAAAAAATTTCATTAAAATTTTAAAATTTCAGCTACAATTTTTTCACTATCTTCAAATCAGGAACTTTGTTAAACAGAACCTTCCAGATTTTCCTCATCTTGCACCCCCATCCCCGCTGGAAAAAAATTTTTGCTCAATTTCAAGGAGTTAGACTCCATCTCACAATATATAAAATCCTTTTACAATCCCTTCCTTTAAAGATCCAAGAGGACACTGGAAAATGACCTCAATTAATATATCAGAAAAGAAGGGGAAAATAGAAGCAGAGAATTTACTCAAGCTCCATATCCCAAAGCATACAATTAACAACCAAAATTATATATGAGCACATCGTCTCGACTAAAAAATCTCCAAAAAGTTTCCAGGGCATGATCCAACCCGAACGTGCAACCAACCCCAGCCCACGGTCACATGTTCTGGGCCTGCTCCAAATTAACATTATTCTGGGAAAAAATTTTTTTTTACCCCCCTTTAGACAGTCTTGGGCTCACAATCCCCCCTAACCCCTTTAAAAGTGTGTTTGGGGTTCTTCCCGAGGGTCTTAAAGTGGGGGAAAACAAAAAAACTGTGATTGATTCACTACACTGTTGGACCGGGGTTTTCGAAAACTGGGAAAAACCCAAAATTCCCCTTTTAAGTCAGTGGGAAATGATTGTTTTATTATTTAAAATTAAAAAAAACAAATACTAGTTAGAGGTTTGGGCTTTTTCAAAACATGGGGATCTAATGTAAATTTTTTAAATGATTTTATAAAGCACAGAGAATTTGTTGTTTAGGTATTTTACAACCTTAAATTTTAACCCCCCCTTTTGCCCCCTCTCAAGGGTGGGGATCGACTGTTTTTAGCATAATTTTTTTTTTTTTAAAAACTTGATTGCTATGTATTGATTGTAATAAAATTAATAAATAAATAAAATAAATAAATAAATAAAAAGGGAAAACAAGTGAAACCCGAAACTCGACTGGTTGACCATCAACATTTTTACACAAACCCACATCGACATTGAAATGCCTTCATTAAAAAGACCAAGGATTATGTTGCCCGTGTTACTGCACATTTGAATAAGCATGGATCTGAACACACCATTGTACATGATGACTTTGGGTACGAAAGTCTGCACATGACAGGATCCTATAAGGTTACTGATCGCCCCAAAACACCCTTTTGGTTAAATTTATCAGGTTTCACTCTCTACTCAAAGAAATCTCACTATGGGCCTTGTTCAGTAGTGGTTCAATCTCAAAGCAAGTTGTCTTCAACTAGACTAACTGTAGAGAGTTTGCTAGAACTATCCATAAGCCATCTGAATTTGTTGTATTGCATCAGCTTCTATCCTTTGTGGCTACTGGGAAATTTTCAGATTGTACTATTTTTTGATTTATCCTCTATGTATGGATAAATGTAAGATAAATCGGGTATTAAGACACCAGGGGTTTTTCTTTATTTCAGGTAAGACTTTTTTTAAGCTTTTTTTTTCGGACCCTGAATATCAACATGAAAGTGTAACAAAGATTGAGGAAGTTATTATGTTATTCTATATTCTATTACAATGAGTGAAAGGAACAGTGACAAGAGCTAAAAATAAAAAGTTTGATTTATTCATTTGTCTGGGCATCCTGAGATTGTTAGAGGGTTAATTGGTCACTCGGGGAACATAGAATGGAAGATTCGGTATGGGAAAGCTCACATTTAATTTTTAACATAAGAAATCCCTTTTTATAATTTTGGGTATATTGTCTTTGTTACATATTTTTAAAAAAAGAAACATTTTGAAAAAGAGATCATTTGGCTCTCCTTAGCCAGTGAAAATTTTAAAAAATTTCCCTAATTGTTTTGCTAACCACTCTTCTAGATGATTTAGGGGCCCTGCCAAACACAAATCTGTAGGTGGCTGTTAGAAATTTGGGTAATATTTCAGTTAAAAAAAAGTGATTGTAATTTCACATATGAAACGTATTTTGAAAAAAAAACATATTAATGGCAAAACTCTGTTCTGATGTTTGGTATGTCAAACATGGGGTTGGGGCCAAAGGGTCTGAATAATAGTTTTTCCCACATCAGACCGGGGGTGGCGAGGTGACGATTTTTCTCTCAACCTCTGCAGACCATCCACAGGAAATCCCAAGGTTTCCCAGCGGCATTGATGATGTCACCTCCGACAGGGAGACATCATTTCCCGCCTGTCCCGATGTAAATTTCCCGTCTTAGCCTTTAACACTGCCATTTTTTACAGCCTTAAAATCGCTGCTTTGGATTTCAACCGAACACAACCACAAACAAACCCTTTTTGCAGCCAGGGCAAATATTACACTGGCGCCTCAAACCGTTTGATGGTTCTTATGACAGGTTTTAAAAAAAACGTTTTTTTTTAATTAAATTTGGATTTTTTTACAGAATTCTCAGCCTAATAAACAAAAACGGGGGAGTCTTTAACTTTTTTCCGATACAGGTAGTTTTTTTAAAAGATTCATAGAGGGAAAATTTTGTTTATAAATGTTAATGCAAGATAAATAGGTAACATGGAATATATTGCTTTTAAAACCCCTTGGAATTAAAGTAAGTGTAAACTGAATGGAGGGCATATTTTTAGTAATTCACCTTAGGTATGAATTACAGTTAATTAGTTATCTGATTGCTGACAAAGTAAAACTATGTTTTATGAAAAAAGTGTTCACAACCCCTTTGTCCAAGCCCGAAGGGTGAGACATTTCTTTGGGGGAAAAATTCCGCCCCCCATGGTGCCAGATATAGGTAGCTTGTAACTTGAAGAGGAGGAGGCTAGACGTTTTTTATGGTGTGCTAAAGTTCATAAACCAAGCCATTATGTAGTATAAAAAGGGTCTCATGGATGTTATTAACATCTGAAATAACAGTATTTATAGGAAAAAAGGAAGACGAATGAAAGATAGAACAAATGGACAAACTCACTAACCATACAGTAATATTAATGGTAAAAAAGCCTGCAATTTAGAGAGCCCTGAGGGGCTGCCAGAAACGTAACAAGAAAAAAAGTCAAAAAGCACAAGAGAGATGGAATATTAAAGCCAAAGACATTTAAAGTCTAGTCATGTGTTTTTTTGTCAAATGATTTGACAAACAGTTGCCAACTGTATTAGAGCAGTGCCTGTCATGACATGTTGATTGTGATGGTAACAACACTTTTCAAGAGAACAATGAGGTAGCAGGGATGCTGCAACACAATAAAAGAAATTTGAAGGTTAATGGAATTGTGTACTAACTCCACACTGGGATTTTTAAAGCGTCATCATACTACTTCACCAACAGCGCGCAGTAAACAAATTGAATATCAAATTTTAAATAAAAAGCAGGGGAGATTTTGCTTGATTTCGGTCAGAAAAGGTAGTGATATGGAGGTGACCATCACTTGTAAAGCTCTTTAAAGAACAGAAAACAACTGCTTTTAAATGGTTTAACACAGACAGATTCGTGGCCCTAAAGTGATAATTTTTCAAAATCAGGAAAGAAAAAAAACAGTCAAGATCTTATTAAAAAATAGCAAATTTTTTTCCCTTCCCCCCGTGAACACGGGAAAATGTCAGCACTATTTTACTTTAAAAAAGAATGGAAATAAAAATTAACACTTTTAAAAGCCCCACTATCTCGCCACCCTCTATTTCACTATGTGATTTTGTCTGAAGATTTTCCAACACCCAACCCCAGAAAAAAGATGACCTCTAATGTTCATTCATTGGTTTTATGGGGTTGAAGGAGTTGGGATCCCCAACCACTGCGCGCCTTTTTCCCTAATCAAAAAACCCAGTGACAATGCTCACCCCCTGTCCCTCCTCCAAGAGTTTCCCTGTTTAACTGAGGCAATTGTCGGGCATGTTTGTAAGGGGCCCTCTCTCTTCCAATGTTCTGGCCGCTATTGCACTCCCCGTGAGTGTTACGGGTTTTTAATTTTCAAACTTGCCCAGAACTTTTAAAACTTTACAATTGGTTTCTTTTAACAAGGCAATGTGCCCCCATATTGCCCTTTTTTCCCTTTTTTAGCATGGCAGAACATAACAGATAGCAGGCCCCCCGATCTGATGACGGAACTTCCCCCCAAAAAGTTATAAATCAGGCTTGCATTCTGCAGATATGCAAGACCTGAACCATTGAGCGCGTGCCTTCTATGCAGATGCAACACCTTCCCCCTTCCTGGAAACATGTCCATGATCTCAATAGCTATTTAAAAAAAGCAGACAAAAACTAAAATAGCTTGCTTCCCAGTGTGACAAACATTGCTGTCACTTTCAGTGGCCGCTGCACCACACTGAAACAAAGGCAAAATGGTCAAAATGCCCAAAAAAAGGGCACCGAACTGCAAAACTGGTTTATATTACCCATGTATTTTTTCCCAAATAAAATTTGGGTTTAAAACATCAACCCAAAAAATCTCAGAAGAGCTGACATGCTATGGACAGTGGCTTTGCCGTTCGTGGCACAGGGGGCGTTTTAAAATTTGCGCCCAACATATTTGAAATGTTAACCTATTTAAATAGAAAATTAAAATAACCTATAGAGAAAAATTAAAAAACATTTTGCATGATTTATTCATATACTGTATAGAGAAAAAAAATAATCTTTCACTTATAATTATTTATAAGGATCAACTAGAAAGAATATAGATAGACAATGAAAACCCGGTTCTGATTATTAGTTCAATATAATTATCCGAAAACCAGAACCAGTGTAGTGTCAAGTGATAGGTGGGGATTTTTTTCCGAGAGAAAAAACGATTGGACTGATAACAAAACAAAATTATAAATGGAAAATTGGTTGTTTATCTTCCTAGAAATTATTATATGTGTAAGATTTTTGTTATTGCCTCATAAATTTCAATTGCTGTGCCTGATGCCACAGAAGGACAGTCTGAAAATTATTTTTAAAGCCGGGGTAAAAAAAAATTTTACTTTATTCATTTTGGATATTTCTCTGAACCCGTGCCCACACAAATTGTATTTTGCCTTTTTACCCAAAAGTGCTGCCCCAAAAAATGTGCCACCAAGACCACCACTTATGCCAGCCTCTAGCTACCCACTGAATATGGTTTGAACAAGTGGGGTTTAAAAAGAAAAGAAATGTATTGATGAAATCTTGGCACTACAAAATATTATTCAGCAGTGCACAAGTGACACAAGATCTGTAAAAAAATTTTATTGACTTTTACAAAGCCTTTTACAGCATCCCGAGGCAGTTTTGGGGGATTCTAAGAACATATGGCAAAAAATAGGAATTGCACTGCTCATCAAGAGCTTTTTTACCAACTTCATTTGTGTGGGAAACAGTGATATTTGCTTTTAAACAAAGGGCAGGCAACGCTGTGTGATGTCTGCCTTGTTGTTTAGCCCGGTCATTGACTGGGGGATGCAGAGTTTTAATATTCAAGGACAGTCTCATCCCCCCTTGAATTCTTTTGACTTTGCTGATGACATCCTTTTTCTGTGATACTCACAATAATGTAAGAAAAAAAGAACCTATCTCAACACATTTGGGATTACAGATCAGAGTCTGAAAAAAAAAGGGAAACTCAACGTGACAGACCAAAATCTATTAAGATAAATGGTAAGACCTATCTATGATGACACCCTTCACCTATTAGGCGCACAGTGAAGACTGATAAGAACAGATACAACATTCCATAAAAAAAACCTGGACAAGTCCTGCATATTTTCTGGCCAAGAACCAGTTCTAATTAAGATTTCAGAACGATCCATCTAGAGAATATGGCCGCCATTTGAAAAAAAAAGAAAAAGGGATAGATTGGCCATGTCATCGAAGCAGAGGAAGGATCATCAAACAGGCCCCGTACTAACACTAAAAGGGGCGGCCCAGGAACTTATAATGGCCTACGCCAAGGGGACCTGGGGTATGTCAAGAAAATGGCCAAGACAGACAGTGGTAGAAGGCCTTTTTTTTTACCTTATTTGCCAGAAGAAGGCATAAGGGGAAAAAAGAAAACTGGAAAATGAAACCCTTGGGGGATAAAAATTAAGCTTCAGACAACTTAATGGAATTGCCCCCAATATTACTGCTATTGGTGATAACCCAACAGTGTTCAAGTAAATACATAATTAAAAAAGGTTGATGTTTCCCCATACTTTGGTGCTCTTAGTTGCTTTATCACACAGTCATCAGTATCAATAAATTTGTATCATTTGTGTGTTAATTATGCTTAACCAAATAAAATTTTAACCGCATGTTGTTTTTGAAAGATTAACTTTAAAGTAACAGCAGTCATAACCCTACTTCATTATTAAAAATTTTCTGCTATGATTCTCCATTTTCCTGAATTTTCGAATGATACCTCTGTACTTTTTTGGTAATTTTAGCTTTTTATTAAAATAAATAAAAAAATGAGGATGTGGGTGTATCGGCGTTTTTTTTTTTATTCTAATATACAGGTATGTTGCTAACAAAAAATGATGTGTGGTTGTGTAGTTGATGCAAAAAAAATTACCAAAACATTTACCATTCTTTTGAGGGCCTAAAATGGATTATATACAGTATACAGATGTAGTGGGTAAAGGGGAAGATGCCCTTAGTAATTTGTCTTTAAAATTTTAATTTAAATGATCGAGCTATCAGCACTGGTGTAATATTATTTAACACAGTATTATACAATTTTCCCAGACCTGGGTAATTCCCCCTTTTTGTAGAGATTCTAAAAAAAAAATAATAGAAAAGGGGATTTATATAATATAACCAAAAGGGGGCACTCAATACATAAGATCCATAAAAGTTCCTCCCGACATTATTTTTAGGTAACTGAAGTGATTTTTATAGATTGTCAGAATGCAAATTAAGCTCACGAGGTAATTCTGGGGGTAGAGTTTTCATTCTTTTAAGATAATTAGTGAACTTGTGGACTTTTTTCACCACAGAGGAAATGTATTGGGAAGGGGTGAATTTTTTAAAAGGGGGGTGTGTCTGTTTTTTATTTCACTTCCCAAAGTTAATTATCCATTGATCACTTTAATAACTTGTTTAATGTACTTGTTTGTTTTATCATCAATGATCAGAGGGGGGGAAACAACATCGGGAGGGGAAGTATGGTTTGATTTTGGCCCAGTCCAAACAGCGCCAAACTTTGCTTAGATTTTAACCATCCGATATTTTATTTTTTTAGCCTTGTTGTTTTTAGGTTGTTCATTTTTATATTAAAAGCTAGAATTCAAAATTAACTCACAATTTATTGAGTTTTCCCACTTTTTGTTTATTTATTTAGATGGAACAATGACACAGTGAATAGTGCCCCTTCTCACATGTCTAGCATCTTGAGTTTAAATCTATCCCGATCATTGGCCATAAATCTGCATGTTCCCCTTTTCTGCCTGTATGGTCTCACATCTGTACAGTTGTGCAAGATAGATAAATTGGTGATCATAAATTGACCTAGTTTGTGGGGCCCCAATAATGGGCTGGTGCTCTGTTTGGGGTGGTTTCTGGTTTGCCCCAATGTTATCAGAATAGGCTCTTGTTGAATTAAATGGTTTGAGAATATTATATTGTTAAGAAATCAGCTTTTCCCCCAGCCCCATTGTAAACCAGATAAACATTAATGAGTTTTTTTTTTTATAGCATAATTTACAGAGCTCGGGGGCTTCATAAAGAAAATACAAGGACAATTCAAATTTACCATACAAGATCATTCCATACTTAATTTTTTACAAGAAAAGCAAAATTTGCTTACATTAGAAAAAGTGCAATACATGGACAGACTGACAGTAGGAGATGACGGTATATCAGATCAGTAGAGTTGGTACATTTAAATATTTGATATTACACTGTAGTTCGTATATCAAGGCAAATAAAACAGAAGAGTTTACTTTCAATTTTGATGTATTTGTTAAAGCTTTATGAATGAAGACTAACAAAAAACCCCAAAATGTAAGTAGCAACCAATTTTTTTTTTTTGTATAGCCAAAATCCAAAGGAATGCCTCAATGAGTTTTTAAAAGGCCTTGTTTTTGACAGCCCACAACCTTGACTCAAAAAGACAAAAAAAAAAAACTTGTAGGGAAAAAATTGAAGAAATCTTGGGAAGGGCAACAGACTGAGACCCTCTTCCAAAGGGTTAGTATGCAATGGGTGTCCAAAAAGGAGAAATACAAAAAAAGAACACAAGTAATCCTTTTCACAGTGATAGATGGCCAATTTAAATTGACTGTTTACAGGTACCATGGAATCATATGAAGAGATGGAGATTTCACAATATGGGACAAAAGAGTCAAAAAGGCAAGCAGATTTTTACTGTATACCAGAACAGGGGGGGATATGAGCTGATTTCCAGAAACAGGCAATTTTCCCAGCCGGTTTTTCAAAAAATTTTGCCCCAGCATCCTGTAATGCGGATGATGCAAAAAGGAAGGGCGGGCAGTGACAAGATCAAGGTAAGGGGGACAAAGTAAAAGGTGCTGATCATTCAAAGCTTACCTACAGAAACAAAACTTGAAGTAAAAAGACCACTTCACTATCTAGGTTTGATTGCCAAACCTGAACTGCAATGCGGTTATGTTGATTTTTTTTAAAAAAATCCAGCGCAGGGAGGAATTCTACTGCCCCTTTTAAAGGGACCAATGATGATGTCATCATAACACTACTGGATCAAGGGTTGGTAGAAAGGATTATAGTTCTAAACAACATTATGGTCAAAAAAAGAAAAGAACAAAATGGAAAAAGCGAGATGTCACCATTGCAATGTTAAAATAAATAAGTGCAAAAAAAATGATTGATAAAAATACTAAAAAACGGACAAAATACTGTCCAGGGGGGCCAAAATAAAAAAATTTAATAGTCAAAAAAATTTTAGAATAGTGAGAAGGCTAGAGTCAGAGGACCTAGTGGCTTAGGGTTGAACAGGCAACGGGGCTTTGTTATAAAATAATACAATATTGTGTGGGGCCCGTGTAGTCATGTTAAAAGGGGTTGTTGTTATGGTTTTATGCGATGTTTCTTACAGCACCTTTAAATTTTAATATGCTCGAACAAGAAGATCAATGGGAAGAATTGAAATAATCCCGTCAGGAGGTAATACAGGCAAGGGTATTATACATCAAAAAGATGTGATTTTCAAAATATGGAATGTTCCTAATCATGACTACAAGCAAGGTGGTAGTGAGACAATGGGAAAAATTAAAAGGAGCTAAATTTTAGAAAAAGAGCTGTGCCAAATACACTTTTTTTTTTTTTTATAGCTCATGTCTGTAGTTAAAAAATCCCCCGAATTTTCTTGATACAGATGATGGTAAAGTTTTACATCTGTAGAAAACATAAGTTTGTTAAGTGACAAAAAGCAGTTTTCTGTGTGTTTAGCTGTAGGGTTATCAGACATCTATGCTTTGGTATTTAGGTAGGCAAAAAGTTTATTTGCATTGAACTTAAAAGGGGACCAGGGGGACCCCTAAACCAAGTGAAGCCAAGGAGGTCCAAATAAAAACATGAAGGGGTTTTTGGAATTGTAGACAAATACAAAAAAGTAGGACAAACTTCCAAAAACCCACAACCCCATAAGATTCTAAATAAAAATTTTTTTAAAAAAATCTCCCATCCCGCCCACTTTTCCCACCTTAATAGACCATTTGCCTTTTTCCTCTAACTTTTTCTGTCCTGTCTTGACCGTCGGGTGAGCAAGAAAACTTGGGTATGGAAAAAAAAAATTTGAGTCACATGAAAGAAGCAGTGAAAATCAAAAGGAAGAAGAGATATAGAAAGAAACAGCCTCTAGTAAACCTCATGTGAAGAAGTGAGGGAGAGAATTATGTTTCACAAAGTACAGTGCTGGATGCATGACCCGGCGATGAAATGTTAGCTGAATAATGCAACAAAAAAAGAATAAAAAGAAGACTTATCAACATAATATTTTGATATGGTATAATCACCAAATGGCAGTATTAAAAGCTATAATCCAGCATGGACATTAAATACTCAACACCAAAAAAAGAAGGGCAAATGAATATTTAAAAAATGTCTGTTTTTTTTAATGTTAAATACTGTTGTATTGTACCAAATAATCAATGTGATGATGATGACTAATCAACAAACCCGAATACAAATTCAGCCCCATTTAAACTGGAACACAAATTCAAGCAATGAGTAAATTTTAAAAACAATTTTCCTTCAAGTAAGTTGGTACTGAAAGTTCAGGCTGCACCGTAACAGCTGAGAATAAGTACCCCAAGAACACTGCAGGCCCAAGCAATATGGCCCCCACTAGCAGGCCAGACATAAATTTCAAAGCCCAAATATCAATATTTTTAGATAAGATTTTGCATTCAAAAAGTGTTTGAACATAATGACTAAGAAATTTGTTGTAAACTTTTTCACAATATATATAATTATTGAGGTGAATTTACTACTTACTTAATTTTAATCCCCAAAGCTAAAGGGGATGGAGACAGTGCCTTTTCTGCATATAACTAGGTGTGTCATGTACAAGTAGAAATTACAGTATACTCAGGTTATTCTCAAGGGGGCATTATGGCAAGCATAAAAGCAGCAATGAACTAAAGGGAAAAGGGGGAAAAAACAAGGTGGGGGAAGGCACAGATTCAAATGTGTTTTATACATTTTAATGGCCACCTTCCCCCTTTTTAAAACTGCTCTGTTTTTTTTTAAAAATTCAAGTGTATTTCGGTTTTTGCCCCGTTATTTTTTTTTTTTCTGTTTTATTTTAGCCAAAATAACTAACAAATAATATTTTTCCACTAAAATCCATAACTTTAAGAAAGATTGTTTGCCGATTACTTTTTAATTGTTTATAATAAAAGCCCTGTACATTATGAACTGACAGACTAATTGTTCTTGTTATTATTTTGCAAAAAACAATAGTCCAGTGTCTCCGAATACTGTTTGTTCCTGAATTTACTGTATCATTTCATTACAATCCATCCATTTTTTAATTATGTTTTTTCAAACCCCCAAAAAACAACCACACAGCACAAGTCCCAAATTTTACCACACCCTACTTAACCTACCTGAAAAAAATGATTGGCTACTTTTATCTCATATCCCGGGTTTTCTTTTCCCGTGTTGGGGAAGTACTTTAGGTCAAACAGAACCAACAAAGCAGTGAATTTAATTTCCCTTGGGATTTAAATATCTATCTATCTATCATCTATCTATTCATTATTCATTATCTACTTTAAACTATCTATCTATCTAGGGATCACATTCTTGCAGTGCACCTGGTGGTACCCATGAAACCAAAAGATTACTGCCCATGGAACTTCAGTTCTCAGCATGTCTTAGTGTCTGCATAGGTAGTGTCACCAACAGAGGCTGCCACCCGTGTGTATAGGGGGTATGACCCCGCATACTACATCTCATGACATTTTATCAGTCTTCTAAGGAAGGAACATTTTGCCCCTTTTTTTGCCCACTCAAACCAGAGCCTCCCGGGCCAGGTTTGGGGGATTTGGGAAACCCCCCCTGAAAGGGGGCACCAGCACATGTGTGCCATCATCAAACTATTCATTTCAAATGCTTTTTTTTTCTGGTTACTGTTATCGTTTTCCTTGATTCATCATGTATTCTTTTATTTAGCAAAAAAAAAGGCATTGATTCTTTTTTGTAGTGTAGAGGTGTTGCCATTTCAAAATGCATTTGTATATCAGATTTTCATATTAAAGCTTTGATTTATTTTTATGCCTTTTTTTTTTTGTAACTATACATTATGAATTAGACTTTCACTTTGCTCTGATAACAGCAGATGTCAGTATGACTCAACAACAATGAGCAGAGTGGCCCCGAAAGACTTATTTGCAAACAAGCCTCTGACTTGGGTACTTATAAAGTTAGGATGTCGCTCCGCCTGGGGTTCTCCGTCGGTCCTGGGGGGCCCCTGCGCTGCAGGTTTTTGTTCCAACCAGCTTCTGTTTTTTAAATTTAACCCTGGGCTAATTAAGGAACTGATATTTCCCAAGTTTTTTGTTTAGAACAATATATCAATTAGAAAAACAAGTTTCAAAAAAAAATTAAAAAGTACCAAGTGTTATATAGAAATAATGTATTTGTTTTCTTTTAACATTTTCATCTTTATTTTCATTCTACTTTTTAGGTGTTCTAATTGTTTAATTAATCCATTATTTACTAATTGGGGTCTGACTCCAAAGTAGCTGCAGCCTTTGATTATTCAGTGTTGTTTGCCTGAGTGTCTGCTCTTCTGTTTAAGTTGTCATTATTAAAATACAATGAAGGGGGAAAACTGCACAGAAAGAGCAAAGTATAATAAATCAAAAAACAGAGTTAGGGGTTTAAATCTATAGCAAAAAACAGAAATATTTATAAATGTCTTATAAATGTAAAAATATGCTTAAGGTTTTTAATGTTGAATAAAAAAAAAAAAATACCAGCTAATTAAATGAGATCAGTGCTATCAGGTGTTGTACGATTGGAATCTGGTTGGAACAAAAAACCCGCAGCCACACCCCCGAACCAGTTTGAGAAACATCGAGTAGCAGTACATCTTTTTTTCTATTAATGGGCCCAAATGTCTGCAAGAAATCACCAGTTTTACTCAGACTTAATGTTATATCAGCC
>NW_024381120.1:0-28747 GCF_016835505.1 Polypterus senegalus | reverse complement strand
GCTTCAGGGCCTGAAAATCACTTTGTGTACACATGTGTAACGGCTTGTTTTCCACCAGGAAACTGTTCAAAACACTTCATTTCTGTGAAAAACTATGTCGCAGATGTGTTTCAAGTGGTTTCACAACATTGCAGTTAAGACTCATTGAGTTTCATTCAACTTCAGTTTTGGCCCAATGCAAGTCAATGGGGATTTCAAAAAGTGAGTATGAGATGTTGAAGTGCACTTTGAAAACAGTTGGGAAACCATCCAAACAGTTCTTAATCATAAGGGTACTGGGGAATTCATCATTTAGAACTGCTTTTACCAGAGTATTTTGACTTTTCACAAAGTTAGATTTGAAGGTAACTTGAATTTCCCATAACGCGCTTCAGGGCCTGAAAATCACTTTGTGTACACATGTGTAACGGCTTGTTTTCCACCAGGAAACTGTTCAAAACACTTCATTTCTGTGAAAACTATGTCGCAGATGTGTTTCAAGTGGTTTCACAACATTGCAGTTAAGACTCATTGAGTTTCATTCAACTTCAGTTTTGGCCCAATGCAAGTCAATGGGGATTTCAAAAAGTGAGTATGAGATGTTGAAGTGCACTTTGAAAAACAGTTGGGAAACCATCCAAACAGTTCTTAATCATAAGGGTACTGGGGAATTCATCATTTAGAACTGCTTTTACCAGAGTATTTTGACTTTTCACAAAGTTAGATTTGAAGGTAACTTGAATTTCCCATAACGCTTTCAGGGCCTGAAAATCACTTTGTGTACACATGTGTAACGGCTTGTTTTCCACCAGGAAACTGTTCAAAACACTTCATTTCTGTGAAAAACTATGTCGCAGATGTGTTTCAAGTGGTTTCACAACATTGCAGTTAAGACTCATTGAGTTTCATTCAACTTCAGTTTTGGCCCAATGCAAGTCAATGGGGATTTCAAAAATGAGTATGAGATGTTGAAGTGCACTTTGAAAACAGTTGGGAAACCATCCAAACAGTTCTTAATCATAAGGGTACTGGGGAATTCATCATTTAGAACTGCTTTTACCAGAGTATTTTGACTTTTCACAAAGTTAGATTTGAAGGTAACTTGAATTTCCCATAACGCGCTTCAGGGCCTGAAAATCACTTTGTGTACACATGTGTAACGGCTTGTTTTCCACCAGGAAACTGTTCAAAACACTTCATTTCTGTGAAAAACTATGTCGCAGATGTGTTTCAAGTGGTTTCACAACATTGCAGTTAAGACTCATTGAGTTTCATTCAACTTCAGTTTTGGCCCAATGCAAGTCAATGGGGATTTCAAAAAGTGAGTATGAGATGTTGAAGTGCACTTTGAAAACAGTTGGGAAACCATCCAAACAGTTCTTAATCATAAGGGTACTGGGGAATTCATCATTTAGAACTGCTTTTACCAGAGTATTTTGACTTTTCACAAAGTTAGATTTGAAGGTAACTTGAATTTCCCATAACGCGCTTCAGGGCCTGAAAATCACTTTGTGTACACATGTGTAACGGCTTGTTTTCCACCAGGAAACTGTTCAAAACACTTCATTTCTGTGAAAAACTATGTCGCAGATGTGTTTCAAGTGGTTTCACAACATTGCAGTTAAGACTCATTGAGTTTCATTCAACTTCAGTTTTGGCCCAATGCAAGTCAATGGGGATTTCAAAAAGTGAGTATGAGATGTTGAAGTGCACTTTGAAAACAGTTGGGAAACCATCCAAACAGTTCTTAATCATAAGGGTACTGGGGAATTCATCATTTAGAACTGCTTTTACCAGAGTATTTTGACTTTTCACAAAGTTAGATTTGAAGGTAACTTGAATTTCCCATAACGCGCTTCAGGGCCTGAAAATCACTTTGTGTACACATGTGTAACGGCTTGTTTTCCACCAGGAAACTGTTCAAAACACTTCATTTCTGTGAAAAACTATGTCGCAGATGTGTTTCAAGTGGTTTCACAACATTGCAGTTAAGACTCATTGAGTTTCATTCAACTTCAGTTTTGGCCCAATGCAAGTCAATGGGGATTTCAAAAAGTGAGTATGAGATGTTGAAGTGCACTTTGAAAACAGTTGGGAAACCATCCAAACAGTTCTTAATCATAAGGGTACTGGGGAATTCATCATTTAGAACTGCTTTTACCAGAGTATTTTGACTTTTCACAAAGTTAGATTTGAAGGTAACTTGAATTTCCCATAACGCTTTCAGGGCCTGAAAATCACTTTGTGTACACATGTGTAACGGCTTGTTTTCCACCAGGAAACTGTTCAAAACACTTCATTTCTGTGAAAAACTATGTCGCAGATGTGTTTCAAGTGGTTTCACAACATTGCAGTTAAGACTCATTGAGTTTCATTCAACTTCAGTTTTGGCCCAATGCAAGTCAATGGGGATTTCAAAAAGTGAGTATGAGATGTTGAAGTGCACTTTGAAAACAGTTGGGAAACCATCCAAACAGTTCTTAATCATAAGGGTACTGGGGAATTCATCATTTAGAACTGCTTTTACCAGAGTATTTTGACTTTTCACAAAGTTAGATTTGAAGGTAACTTGAATTTCCCATAACGCGCTTCAGGGCCTGAAAATCACTTTGTGTACACATGTGTAACGGCTTGTTTTCCACCAGGAAACTGTTCAAAACACTTCATTTCTGTGAAAAACTATGTCGCAGATGTGTTTCAAGTGGTTTCACAACATTGCAGTTAAGACTCATTGAGTTTCATTCAACTTCAGTTTTGGCCCAATGCAAGTCAATGGGGATTTCAAAAAGTGAGTATGAGATGTTGAAGTGCACTTTGAAAAACAGTTGGGAAACCATCCAAACAGTTCTTAATCATAAGGGTACTGGGGAATTCATCATTTAGAACTGCTTTTACCAGAGTATTTTGACTTTTCACAAAGTTAGATTTGAAGGTAACTTGAATTTCCCATAACGCGCTTCAGGGCCTGAAAATCACTTTGTGTACACATGTGTAACGGCTTGTTTTCCACCAGGAAACTGTTCAAAACACTTCATTTCTGTGAAAAACTATGTCGCAGATGTGTTTCAAGTGGTTTCACAACATTGCAGTTAAGACTCATTGAGTTTCATTCAACTTCAGTTTTGGCCCAATGCAAGTCAATGGGGATTTCAAAAAGTGAGTATGAGATGTTGAAGTGCACTTTGAAAACAGTTGGGAAACCATCCAAACAGTTCTTAATCATAAGGGTACTGGGGAATTCATCATTTAGAACTGCTTTTACCAGAGTATTTTGACTTTTCACAAAGTTAGATTTGAAGGTAACTTGAATTTCCCATAACGCGCTTCAGGGCCTGAAAATCACTTTGTGTACACATGTGTAACGGCTTGTTTTCCACCAGGAAACTGTTCAAAACACTTCATTTCTGTGAAAACTATGTCGCAGATGTGTTTCAAGTGGTTTCACAACATTGCAGTTAAGACTCATTGAGTTTCATTCAACTTCAGTTTTGGCCCAATGCAAGTCAATGGGGATTTCAAAAAGTGAGTATGAGATGTTGAAGTGCACTTTGAAAACAGTTGGGAAACCATCCAAACAGTTCTTAATCATAAGGGTACTGGGGAATTCATCATTTAGAACTGCTTTTACCAGAGTATTTTGACTTTTCACAAAGTTAGATTTGAAGGTAACTTGAATTTCCCATAACGCGCTTCAGGGCCTGAAAATCACTTTGTGTACACATGTGTAACGGCTTGTTTTCCACCAGGAAACTGTTCAAAACACTTCATTTCTGTGAAAACTATGTCGCAGATGTGTTTCAAGTGGTTTCACAACATTGCAGTTAAGACTCATTGAGTTTCATTCAACTTCAGTTTTGGCCCAATGCAAGTCAATGGGGATTTCAAAAAGTGAGTATGAGATGTTGAAGTGCACTTTGAAAACAGTTGGGAAACCATCCAAACAGTTCTTAATCATAAGGGTACTGGGGAATTCATCATTTAGAACTGCTTTTACCAGAGTATTTTGACTTTTCACAAAGTTAGATTTGAAGGTAACTTGAATTTCCCATAACGCGCTTCAGGGCCTGAAAATCACTTTGTGTACACATGTGTAACGGCTTGTTTTCCACCAGGAAACTGTTCAAAACACTTCATTTCTGTGAAAAACTATGTCGCAGATGTGTTTCAAGTGGTTTCACAACATTGCAGTTAAGACTCATTGAGTTTCATTCAACTTCAGTTTTGGCCCAATGCAAGTCAATGGGGATTTCAAAAAGTGAGTATGAGATGTTGAAGTGCACTTTGAAAACAGTTGGGAAACCATCCAAACAGTTCTTAATCATAAGGGTACTGGGGAATTCATCATTTAGAACTGCTTTTACCAGAGTATTTTGACTTTTCACAAAGTTAGATTTGAAGGTAACTTGAATTTCCCATAACGCGCTTCAGGGCCTGAAAATCACTTTGTGTACACATGTGTAACGGCTTGTTTTCCACCAGGAAACTGTTCAAAACACTTCATTTCTGTGAAAACTATGTCGCAGATGTGTTTCAAGTGGTTTCACAACATTGCAGTTAAGACTCATTGAGTTTCATTCAACTTCAGTTTTGGCCCAATGCAAGTCAATGGGGATTTCAAAAAGTGAGTATGAGATGTTGAAGTGCACTTTGAAAACAGTTGGGAAACCATCCAAACAGTTCTTAATCATAAGGGTACTGGGGAATTCATCATTTAGAACTGCTTTTACCAGAGTATTTTGACTTTTCACAAAGTTAGATTTGAAGGTAACTTGAATTTCCCATAACGCGCTTCAGGGCCTGAAAATCACTTTGTGTACACATGTGTAACGGCTTGTTTTCCACCAGGAAACTGTTCAAAACACTTCATTTCTGTGAAAACTATGTCGCAGATGTGTTTCAAGTGGTTTCACAACATTGCAGTTAAGACTCATTGAGTTTCATTCAACTTCAGTTTTGGCCCAATGCAAGTCAATGGGGATTTCAAAAAGTGAGTATGAGATGTTGAAGTGCACTTTGAAAACAGTTGGGAAACCATCCAAACAGTTCTTAATCATAAGGGTACTGGGGAATTCATCATTTAGAACTGCTTTTACCAGAGTATTTTGACTTTTCACAAAGTTAGATTTGAAGGTAACTTGAATTTCCCATAACGCGCTTCAGGGCCTGAAAATCACTTTGTGTACACATGTGTAACGGCTTGTTTTCCACCAGGAAACTGTTCAAAACACTTCATTTCTGTGAAAAACTATGTCGCAGATGTGTTTCAAGTGGTTTCACAACATTGCAGTTAAGACTCATTGAGTTTCATTCAACTTCAGTTTTGGCCCAATGCAAGTCAATGGGGATTTCAAAAAGTGAGTATGAGATGTTGAAGTGCACTTTGAAAACAGTTGGGAAACCATCCAAACAGTTCTTAATCATAAGGGTACTGGGGAATTCATCATTTAGAACTGCTTTTACCAGAGTATTTTGACTTTTCACAAAGTTAGATTTGAAGGTAACTTGAATTTCCCATAACGCGCTTCAGGGCCTGAAAATCACTTTGTGTACACATGTGTAACGGCTTGTTTTCCACCAGGAAACTGTTCAAAACACTTCATTTCTGTGAAAAACTATGTCGCAGATGTGTTTCAAGTGGTTTCACAACATTGCAGTTAAGACTCATTGAGTTTCATTCAACTTCAGTTTTGGCCCAATGCAAGTCAATGGGGATTTCAAAAAGTGAGTATGAGATGTTGAAGTGCACTTTGAAAACAGTTGGGAAACCATCCAAACAGTTCTTAATCATAAGGGTACTGGGGAATTCATCATTTAGAACTGCTTTTACCAGAGTATTTTGACTTTTCACAAAGTTAGATTTGAAGGTAACTTGAATTTCCCATAACGCGCTTCAGGGCCTGAAAATCACTTTGTGTACACATGTGTAACGGCTTGTTTTCCACCAGGAAACTGTTCAAAACACTTCATTTCTGTGAAAAACTATGTCGCAGATGTGTTTCAAGTGGTTTCACAACATTGCAGTTAAGACTCATTGAGTTTCATTCAACTTCAGTTTTGGCCCAATGCAAGTCAATGGGGATTTCAAAAAGTGAGTATGAGATGTTGAAGTGCACTTTGAAAACAGTTGGGAAACCATCCAAACAGTTCTTAATCATAAGGGTACTGGGGAATTCATCATTTAGAACTGCTTTTACCAGAGTATTTTGACTTTTCACAAAGTTAGATTTGAAGGTAACTTGAATTTCCCATAACGCGCTTCAGGGCCTGAAAATCACTTTGTGTACACATGTGTAACGGCTTGTTTTCCACCAGGAAACTGTTCAAAACACTTCATTTCTGTGAAAAACTATGTCGCAGATGTGTTTCAAGTGGTTTCACAACATTGCAGTTAAGACTCATTGAGTTTCATTCAACTTCAGTTTTGGCCCAATGCAAGTCAATGGGGATTTCAAAAAGTGAGTATGAGATGTTGAAGTGCACTTTGAAAACAGTTGGGAAACCATCCAAACAGTTCTTAATCATAAGGGTACTGGGGAATTCATCATTTAGAACTGCTTTTACCAGAGTATTTTGACTTTTCACAAAGTTAGATTTGAAGGTAACTTGAATTTCCCATAACGCGCTTCAGGGCCTGAAAATCACTTTGTGTACACATGTGTAACGGCTTGTTTTCCACCAGGAAACTGTTCAAAACACTTCATTTCTGTGAAAAACTATGTCGCAGATGTGTTTCAAGTGGTTTCACAACATTGCAGTTAAGACTCATTGAGTTTCATTCAACTTCAGTTTTGGCCCAATGCAAGTCAATGGGGATTTCAAAAAGTGAGTATGAGATGTTGAAGTGCACTTTGAAAACAGTTGGGAAACCATCCAAACAGTTCTTAATCATAAGGGTACTGGGGAATTCATCATTTAGAACTGCTTTTACCAGAGTATTTTGACTTTTCACAAAGTTAGATTTGAAGGTAACTTGAATTTCCCATAACGCGCTTCAGGGCCTGAAAATCACTTTGTGTACACATGTGTAACGGCTTGTTTTCCACCAGGAAACTGTTCAAAACACTTCATTTCTGTGAAAAACTATGTCGCAGATGTGTTTCAAGTGGTTTCACAACATTGCAGTTAAGACTCATTGAGTTTCATTCAACTTCAGTTTTGGCCCAATGCAAGTCAATGGGGATTTCAAAAAGTGAGTATGAGATGTTGAAGTGCACTTTGAAAACAGTTGGGAAACCATCCAAACAGTTCTTAATCATAAGGGTACTGGGGAATTCATCATTTAGAACTGCTTTTACCAGAGTATTTTGACTTTTCACAAAGTTAGATTTGAAGGTAACTTGAATTTCCCATAACGCGCTTCAGGGCCTGAAAATCACTTTGTGTACACATGTGTAACGGCTTGTTTTCCACCAGGAAACTGTTCAAAACACTTCATTTCTGTGAAAAACTATGTCGCAGATGTGTTTCAAGTGGTTTCACAACATTGCAGTTAAGACTCATT
Organism: Polypterus senegalus; assembly: GCF_016835505.1. NCBI lineage: Eukaryota > Metazoa > Chordata > Cladistia > Polypteriformes > Polypteridae > Polypterus > Polypterus senegalus. The sequence continues at coordinate 21,267 of NW_024381120.1, read as the reverse complement.
GAGTTTCATTCAACTTCAGTTTTGGCCCAATGCAAGTCAATGGGGATTTCAAAAAGTGAGTATGAGATGTTGAAGTGCACTTTGAAAAACAGTTGGGAAACCATCCAAACAGTTCTTAATCATAAGGGTACTGGGGAATTCATCATTTAGAACTGCTTTTACCAGAGTATTTTGACTTTTCACAAAGTTAGATTTGAAGGTAACTTGAATTTCCCATAACGCTTTCAGGGCCTGAAAATCACTTTGTGTACACATGTGTAACGGCTTGTTTTCCACCAGGAAACTGTTCAAAACACTTCATTTCTGTGAAAAACTATGTCGCAGATGTGTTTCAAGTGGTTTCACAACATTGCAGTTAAGACTCATTGAGTTTCATTCAACTTCAGTTTTGGCCCAATGCAAGTCAATGGGGATTTCAAAAAGTGAGTATGAGATGTTGAAGTGCACTTTGAAAACAGTTGGGAAACCATCCAAACAGTTCTTAATCATAAGGGTACTGGGGAATTCATCATTTAGAACTGCTTTTACCAGAGTATTTTGACTTTTCACAAAGTTAGATTTGAAGGTAACTTGAATTTCCCATAACGCGCTTCAGGGCCTGAAAATCACTTTGTGTACACATGTGTAACGGCTTGTTTTCCACCAGGAAACTGTTCAAAACACTTCATTTCTGTGAAAACTATGTCGCAGATGTGTTTCAAGTGGTTTCACAACATTGCAGTTAAGACTCATTGAGTTTCATTCAACTTCAGTTTTGGCCCAATGCAAGTCAATGGGGATTTCAAAAAGTGAGTATGAGATGTTGAAGTGCACTTTGAAAACAGTTGGGAAACCATCCAAACAGTTCTTAATCATAAGGGTACTGGGGAATTCATCATTTAGAACTGCTTTTACCAGAGTATTTTGACTTTTCACAAAGTTAGATTTGAAGGTAACTTGAATTTCCCATAACGCTTTCAGGGCCTGAAAATCACTTTGTGTACACATGTGTAACGGCTTGTTTTCCACCAGGAAACTGTTCAAAACACTTCATTTCTGTGAAAAACTATGTCGCAGATGTGTTTCAAGTGGTTTCACAACATTGCAGTTAAGACTCATTGAGTTTCATTCAACTTCAGTTTTGGCCCAATGCAAGTCAATGGGGATTTCAAAAAGTGAGTATGAGATGTTGAAGTGCACTTTGAAAACAGTTGGGAAACCATCCAAACAGTTCTTAATCATAAGGGTACTGGGGAATTCATCATTTAGAACTGCTTTTACCAGAGTATTTTGACTTTTCACAAAGTTAGATTTGAAGGTAACTTGAATTTCCCATAACGCGCTTCAGGGCCTGAAAATCACTTTGTGTACACATGTGTAACGGCTTGTTTTCCACCAGGAAACTGTTCAAAACACTTCATTTCTGTGAAAAACTATGTCGCAGATGTGTTTCAAGTGGTTTCACAACATTGCAGTTAAGACTCATTGAGTTTCATTCAACTTCAGTTTTGGCCCAATGCAAGTCAATGGGGATTTCAAAAAGTGAGTATGAGATGTTGAAGTGCACTTTGAAAACAGTTGGGAAACCATCCAAACAGTTCTTAATCATAAGGGTACTGGGGAATTCATCATTTAGAACTGCTTTTACCAGAGTATTTTGACTTTTCACAAAGTTAGATTTGAAGGTAACTTGAATTTCCCATAACGCTTCTTCAGGGCCTGAAAATCACTTTGTGTACACATGTGTAACGGCTTGTTTTCCACCAGGAAACTGTTCAAAACACTTCATTTCTGTGAAAAACTATGTCGCAGATGTGTTTCAAGTGGTTTCACAACATTGCAGTTAAGACTCATTGAGTTTCATTCAACTTCAGTTTTGGCCCAATGCAAGTCAATGGGGATTTCAAAAAGTGAGTATGAGATGTTGAAGTGCACTTTGAAAACAGTTGGGAAACCATCCAAACAGTTCTTAATCATAAGGGTACTGGGGAATTCATCATTTAGAACTGCTTTTACCAGAGTATTTTGACTTTTCACAAAGTTAGATTTGAAGGTAACTTGAATTTCCCATAACGCGCTTCAGGGCCTGAAAATCACTTTGTGTACACATGTGTAACGGCTTGTTTTCCACCAGGAAACTGTTCAAAACACTTCATTTCTGTGAAAAACTATGTCGCAGATGTGTTTCAAGTGGTTTCACAACATTGCAGTTAAGACTCATTGAGTTTCATTCAACTTCAGTTTTGGCCCAATGCAAGTCAATGGGGATTTCAAAAAGTGAGTATGAGATGTTGAAGTGCACTTTGAAAACAGTTGGGAAACCATCCAAACAGTTCTTAATCATAAGGGTACTGGGGAATTCATCATTTAGAACTGCTTTTACCAGAGTATTTTGACTTTTCACAAAGTTAGATTTGAAGGTAACTTGAATTTCCCATAACGCTTTCAGGGCCTGAAAATCACTTTGTGTACACATGTGTAACGGCTTGTTTTCCACCAGGAAACTGTTCAAAACACTTCATTTCTGTGAAAAACTATGTCGCAGATGTGTTTCAAGTGGTTTCACAACATTGCAGTTAAGACTCATTGAGTTTCATTCAACTTCAGTTTTGGCCCAATGCAAGTCAATGGGGATTTCAAAAAGTGAGTATGAGATGTTGAAGTGCACTTTGAAAACAGTTGGGAAACCATCCAAACAGTTCTTAATCATAAGGGTACTGGGGAATTCATCATTTAGAACTGCTTTTACCAGAGTATTTTGACTTTTCACAAAGTTAGATTTGAAGGTAACTTGAATTTCCCATAACGCGCTTCAGGGCCTGAAAATCACTTTGTGTACACATGTGTAACGGCTTGTTTTCCACCAGGAAACTGTTCAAAACACTTCATTTCTGTGAAAAACTATGTCGCAGATGTGTTTCAAGTGGTTTCACAACATTGCAGTTAAGACTCATTGAGTTTCATTCAACTTCAGTTTTGGCCCAATGCAAGTCAATGGGGATTTCAAAAAGTGAGTATGAGATGTTGAAGTGCACTTTGAAAACAGTTGGGAAACCATCCAAACAGTTCTTAATCATAAGGGTACTGGGGAATTCATCATTTAGAACTGCTTTTACCAGAGTATTTTGACTTTTCACAAAGTTAGATTTGAAGGTAACTTGAATTTCCCATAACGCGCTTCAGGGCCTGAAAATCACTTTGTGTACACATGTGTAACGGCTTGTTTTCCACCAGGAAACTGTTCAAAACACTTCATTTCTGTGAAAAACTATGTCGCAGATGTGTTTCAAGTGGTTTCACAACATTGCAGTTAAGACTCATTGAGTTTCATTCAACTTCAGTTTTGGCCCAATGCAAGTCAATGGGGATTTCAAAAAGTGAGTATGAGATGTTGAAGTGCACTTTGAAAACAGTTGGGAAACCATCCAAACAGTTCTTAATCATAAGGGTACTGGGGAATTCATCATTTAGAACTGCTTTTACCAGAGTATTTTGACTTTTCACAAAGTTAGATTTGAAGGTAACTTGAATTTCCCATAACGCGCTTCAGGGCCTGAAAATCACTTTGTGTACACATGTGTAACGGCTTGTTTTCCACCAGGAAACTGTTCAAAACACTTCATTTCTGTGAAAAACTATGTCGCAGATGTGTTTCAAGTGGTTTCACAACATTGCAGTTAAGACTCATTGAGTTTCATTCAACTTCAGTTTTGGCCCAATGCAAGTCAATGGGGATTTCAAAAAGTGAGTATGAGATGTTGAAGTGCACTTTGAAAACAGTTGGGAAACCATCCAAACAGTTCTTAATCATAAGGGTACTGGGGAATTCATCATTTAGAACTGCTTTTACCAGAGTATTTTGACTTTTCACAAAGTTAGATTTGAAGGTAACTTGAATTTCCCATAACGCGCTTCAGGGCCTGAAAATCACTTTGTGTACACATGTGTAACGGCTTGTTTTCCACCAGGAAACTGTTCAAAACACTTCATTTCTGTGAAAAACTATGTCGCAGATGTGTTTCAAGTGGTTTCACAACATTGCAGTTAAGACTCATTGAGTTTCATTCAACTTCAGTTTTGGCCCAATGCAAGTCAATGGGGATTTCAAAAAGTGAGTATGAGATGTTGAAGTGCACTTTGAAAACAGTTGGGAAACCATCCAAACAGTTCTTAATCATAAGGGTACTGGGGAATTCATCATTTAGAACTGCTTTTACCAGAGTATTTTGACTTTTCACAAAGTTAGATTTGAAGGTAACTTGAATTTCCCATAACGCGCTTCAGGGCCTGAAAATCACTTTGTGTACACATGTGTAACGGCTTGTTTTCCACCAGGAAACTGTTCAAAACACTTCATTTCTGTGAAAACTATGTCGCAGATGTGTTTCAAGTGGTTTCACAACATTGCAGTTAAGACTCATTGAGTTTCATTCAACTTCAGTTTTGGCCCAATGCAAGTCAATGGGGATTTCAAAAAGTGAGTATGAGATGTTGAAGTGCACTTTGAAAACAGTTGGGAAACCATCCAAACAGTTCTTAATCATAAGGGTACTGGGGAATTCATCATTTAGAACTGCTTTTACCAGAGTATTTTGACTTTTCACAAAGTTAGATTTGAAGGTAACTTGAATTTCCCATAACGCTTTCAGGGCCTGAAAATCACTTTGTGTACACATGTGTAACGGCTTGTTTTCCACCAGGAAACTGTTCAAAACACTTCATTTCTGTGAAAAACTATGTCGCAGATGTGTTTCAAGTGGTTTCACAACATTGCAGTTAAGACTCATTGAGTTTCATTCAACTTCAGTTTTGGCCCAATGCAAGTCAATGGGGATTTCAAAAAGTGAGTATGAGATGTTGAAGTGCACTTTGAAAACAGTTGGGAAACCATCCAAACAGTTCTTAATCATAAGGGTACTGGGGAATTCATCATTTAGAACTGCTTTTACCAGAGTATTTTGACTTTTCACAAAGTTAGATTTGAAGGTAACTTGAATTTCCCATAACGCGCTTCAGGGCCTGAAAATCACTTTGTGTACACATGTGTAACGGCTTGTTTTCCACCAGGAAACTGTTCAAAACACTTCATTTCTGTGAAAAACTATGTCGCAGATGTGTTTCAAGTGGTTTCACAACATTGCAGTTAAGACTCATTGAGTTTCATTCAACTTCAGTTTTGGCCCAATGCAAGTCAATGGGGATTTCAAAAAGTGAGTATGAGATGTTGAAGTGCACTTTGAAAACAGTTGGGAAACCATCCAAACAGTTCTTAATCATAAGGGTACTGGGGAATTCATCATTTAGAACTGCTTTTACCAGAGTATTTTGACTTTTCACAAAGTTAGATTTGAAGGTAACTTGAATTTCCCATAACGCTTTCAGGGCCTGAAAATCACTTTGTGTACACATGTGTAACGGCTTGTTTTCCACCAGGAAACTGTTCAAAACACTTCATTTCTGTGAAAACTATGTCGCAGATGTGTTTCAAGTGGTTTCACAACATTGCAGTTAAGACTCATTGAGTTTCATTCAACTTCAGTTTTGGCCCAATGCAAGTCAATGGGGATTTCAAAAAGTGAGTATGAGATGTTGAAGTGCACTTTGAAAACAGTTGGGAAACCATCCAAACAGTTCTTAATCATAAGGGTACTGGGGAATTCATCATTTAGAACTGCTTTTACCAGAGTATTTTGACTTTTCACAAAGTTAGATTTGAAGGTAACTTGAATTTCCCATAACGCTTTCAGGGCCTGAAAATCACTTTGTGTACACATGTGTAACGGCTTGTTTTCCACCAGGAAACTGTTCAAAACACTTCATTTCTGTGAAAAACTATGTCGCAGATGTGTTTCAAGTGGTTTCACAACATTGCAGTTAAGACTCATTGAGTTTCATTCAACTTCAGTTTTGGCCCAATGCAAGTCAATGGGGATTTCAAAAAGTGAGTATGAGATGTTGAAGTGCACTTTGAAAACAGTTGGGAAACCATCCAAACAGTTCTTAATCATAAGGGTACTGGGGAATTCATCATTTAGAACTGCTTTTACCAGAGTATTTTGACTTTTCACAAAGTTAGATTTGAAGGTAACTTGAATTTCCCATAACGCGCTTCAGGGCCTGAAAATCACTTTGTGTACACATGTGTAACGGCTTGTTTTCCACCAGGAAACTGTCAAAACACTTCATTTCTGTGAAAACTATGTCGCAGATGTGTTTCAAGTGGTTTCACAACATTGCAGTTAAGACTCATTGAGTTTCATTCAACTTCAGTTTTGGCCCAATGCAAGTCAATGGGGATTTCAAAAAGTGAGTATGAGATGTTGAAGTGCACTTTGAAGACAGTTGGGAAACCATCCAAACAGTTCTTAATCATAAGGGTACTGGGGAATTCATCATTTAGAACTGCTTTTACCAGAGTATTTTGACTTTTCACAAAGTTAGATTTGAAGGTAACTTGAATTTCCCATAACGCGCTTCAGGGCCTGAAAATCACTTTGTGTACACATGTGTAACGGCTTGTTTTCCACCAGGAAACTGTTCAAAACACTTCATTTCTGTGAAAAACTATGTCGCAGATGTGTTTCAAGTGGTTTCACAACATTGCAGTTAAGACTCATTGAGTTTCATTCAACTTCAGTTTTGGCCCAATGCAAGTCAATGGGGATTTCAAAAAGTGAGTATGAGATGTTGAAGTGCACTTTGAAAACAGTTGGGAAACCATCCAAACAGTTCTTAATCATAAGGGTACTGGGGAATTCATCATTTAGAACTGCTTTTACCAGAGTATTTTGACTTTTCACAAAGTTAGATTTGAAGGTAACTTGAATTTCCCATAACGCGTTTCAGGGCCTGAAAATCACTTTGTGTACACATGTGTAACGGCTTGTTTTCCACCAGGAAACTGTTCAAAACACTTCATTTCTGTGAAAAACTATGTCGCAGATGTGTTTCAAGTGGTTTCACAACATTGCAGTTAAGACTCATTGAGTTTCATTCAACTTCAGTTTTGGCCCAATGCAAGTCAATGGGGATTTCAAAAAGTGAGTATGAGATGTTGAAGTGCACTTTGAAAACAGTTGGGAAACCATCCAAACAGTTCTTAATCATAAGGGTACTGGGGAATTCATCATTTAGAACTGCTTTTACCAGAGTATTTTGACTTTTCACAAAGTTAGATTTGAAGGTAACTTGAATTTCCCATAACGCGCTTCAGGGCCTGAAAATCACTTTGTGTACACATGTGTAACGGCTTGTTTTCCACCAGGAAACTGTTCAAAACACTTCATTTCTGTGAAAAACTATGTCGCAGATGTGTTTCAAGTGGTTTCACAACATTGCAGTTAAGACTCATTGAGTTTCATTCAACTTCAGTTTTGGCCCAATGCAAGTCAATGGGGATTTCAAAAAGTGAGTATGAGATGTTGAAGTGCACTTTGAAAAACAGTTGGGAAACCATCCAAACAGTTCTTAATCATAAGGGTACTGGGGAATTCATCATTTAGAACTGCTTTTACCAGAGTATTTTGACTTTTCACAAAGTTAGATTTGAAGGTAACTTGAATTTCCCATAACGCGCTTCAGGGCCTGAAAATCACTTTGTGTACACATGTGTAACGGCTTGTTTTCCACCAGGAAACTGTTCAAAACACTTCATTTCTGTGAAAAACTATGTCGCAGATGTGTTTCAAGTGGTTTCACAACATTGCAGTTAAGACTCATTGAGTTTCATTCAACTTCAGTTTTGGCCCAATGCAAGTCAATGGGGATTTCAAAAAGTGAGTATGAGATGTTGAAGTGCACTTTGAAAACAGTTGGGAAACCATCCAAACAGTTCTTAATCATAAGGGTACTGGGGAATTCATCATTTAGAACTGCTTTTACCAGAGTATTTTGACTTTTCACAAAGTTAGATTTGAAGGTAACTTGAATTTCCCATAACGCTTTCAGGGCCTGAAAATCACTTTGTGTACACATGTGTAACGGCTTGTTTTCCACCAGGAAACTGTTCAAAACACTTCATTTCTGTGAAAAACTATGTCGCAGATGTGTTTCAAGTGGTTTCACAACATTGCAGTTAAGACTCATTGAGTTTCATTCAACTTCAGTTTTGGCCCAATGCAAGTCAATGGGGATTTCAAAAAGTGAGTATGAGATGTTGAAGTGCACTTTGAAAACAGTTGGGAAACCATCCAAACAGTTCTTAATCATAAGGGTACTGGGGAATTCATCATTTAGAACTGCTTTTACCAGAGTATTTTGACTTTTCACAAAGTTAGATTTGAAGGTAACTTGAATTTCCCATAACGCGCTTCAGGGCCTGAAAATCACTTTGTGTACACATGTGTAACGGCTTGTTTTCCACCAGGAAACTGTTCAAAACACTTCATTTCTGTGAAAAACTATGTCGCAGATGTGTTTCAAGTGGTTTCACAACATTGCAGTTAAGACTCATTGAGTTTCATTCAACTTCAGTTTTGGCCCAATGCAAGTCAATGGGGATTTCAAAAAGTGAGTATGAGATGTTGAAGTGCACTTTGAAAACAGTTGGGAAACCATCCAAACAGTTCTTAATCATAAGGGTACTGGGGAATTCATCATTTAGAACTGCTTTTACCAGAGTATTTTGACTTTTCACAAAGTTAGATTTGAAGGTAACTTGAATTTCCCATAACGCGCTTCAGGGCCTGAAAATCACTTTGTGTACACATGTGTAACGGCTTGTTTTCCACCAGGAAACTGTTCAAAACACTTCATTTCTGTGAAAAACTATGTCGCAGATGTGTTTCAAGTGGTTTCACAACATTGCAGTTAAGACTCATTGAGTTTCATTCAACTTCAGTTTTGGCCCAATGCAAGTCAATGGGGATTTCAAAAAGTGAGTATGAGATGTTGAAGTGCACTTTGAAAACAGTTGGGAAACCATCCAAACAGTTCTTAATCATAAGGGTACTGGGGAATTCATCATTTAGAACTGCTTTTACCAGAGTATTTTGACTTTTCACAAAGTTAGATTTGAAGGTAACTTGAATTTCCCATAACGCGCTTCAGGGCCTGAAAATCACTTTGTGTACACATGTGTAACGGCTTGTTTTCCACCAGGAAACTGTTCAAAACACTTCATTTCTGTGAAAACTATGTCGCAGATGTGTTTCAAGTGGTTTCACAACATTGCAGTTAAGACTCATTGAGTTTCATTCAACTTCAGTTTTGGCCCAATGCAAGTCAATGGGGATTTCAAAAAGTGAGTATGAGATGTTGAAGTGCACTTTGAAAACAGTTGGGAAACCATCCAAACAGTTCTTAATCATAAGGGTACTGGGGAATTCATCATTTAGAACTGCTTTTACCAGAGTATTTTGACTTTTCACAAAGTTAGATTTGAAGGTAACTTGAATTTCCCATAACGCTTTCAGGGCCTGAAAATCACTTTGTGTACACATGTGTAACGGCTTGTTTTCCACCAGGAAACTGTTCAAAACACTTCATTTCTGTGAAAACTATGTCGCAGATGTGTTTCAAGTGGTTTCACAACATTGCAGTTAAGACTCATTGAGTTTCATTCAACTTCAGTTTTGGCCCAATGCAAGTCAATGGGGATTTCAAAAAGTGAGTATGAGATGTTGAAGTGCACTTTGAAAACAGTTGGGAAACCATCCAAACAGTTCTTAATCATAAGGGTACTGGGGAATTCATCATTTAGAACTGCTTTTACCAGAGTATTTTGACTTTTCACAAAGTTAGATTTGAAGGTAACTTGAATTTCCCATAACGCTTTCAGGGCCTGAAAATCACTTTGTGTACACATGTGTAACGGCTTGTTTTCCACCAGGAAACTGTTCAAAACACTTCATTTCTGTGAAAAACTATGTCGCAGATGTGTTTCAAGTGGTTTCACAACATTGCAGTTAAGACTCATTGAGTTTCATTCAACTTCAGTTTTGGCCCAATGCAAGTCAATGGGGATTTCAAAAAGTGAGTATGAGATGTTGAAGTGCACTTTGAAAACAGTTGGGAAACCATCCAAACAGTTCTTAATCATAAGGGTACTGGGGAATTCATCATTTAGAACTGCTTTTACCAGAGTATTTTGACTTTTCACAAAGTTAGATTTGAAGGTAACTTGAATTTCCCATAACGCGCTTCAGGGCCTGAAAATCACTTTGTGTACACATGTGTAACGGCTTGTTTTCCACCAGGAAACTGTTCAAAACACTTCATTTCTGTGAAAAACTATGTCGCAGATGTGTTTCAAGTGGTTTCACAACATTGCAGTTAAGACTCATTGAGTTTCATTCAACTTCAGTTTTGGCCCAATGCAAGTCAATGGGGATTTCAAAAAGTGAGTATGAGATGTTGAAGTGCACTTTGAAAACAGTTGGGAAACCATCCAAACAGTTCTTAATCATAAGGGTACTGGGGAATTCATCATTTAGAACTGCTTTTACCAGAGTATTTTGACTTTTCACAAAGTTAGATTTGAAGGTAACTTGAATTTCCCATAACGCGCTTCAGGGCCTGAAAATCACTTTGTGTACACATGTGTAACGGCTTGTTTTCCACCAGGAAACTGTTCAAAACACTTCATTTCTGTGAAAAACTATGTCGCAGATGTGTTTCAAGTGGTTTCACAACATTGCAGTTAAGACTCATTGAGTTTCATTCAACTTCAGTTTTGGCCCAATGCAAGTCAATGGGGATTTCAAAAAGTGAGTATGAGATGTTGAAGTGCACTTTGAAAACAGTTGGGAAACCATCCAAACAGTTCTTAATCATAAGGGTACTGGGGAATTCATCATTTAGAACTGCTTTTACCAGAGTATTTTGACTTTTCACAAAGTTAGATTTGAAGGTAACTTGAATTTCCCATAACGCGCTTCAGGGCCTGAAAATCACTTTGTGTACACATGTGTAACGGCTTGTTTTCCACCAGGAAACTGTTCAAAACACTTCATTTCTGTGAAAAACTATGTCGCAGATGTGTTTCAAGTGGTTTCACAACATTGCAGTTAAGACTCATTGAGTTTCATTCAACTTCAGTTTTGGCCCAATGCAAGTCAATGGGGATTTCAAAAAGTGAGTATGAGATGTTGAAGTGCACTTTGTAAACAGTTGGGAAACCATCCAAACAGTTCTTAATCATAAGGGTACTGGGGAATTCATCATTTAGAACTGCTTTTACCAGAGTATTTTGACTTTTCACAAAGTTAGATTTGAAGGTAACTTGAATTTCCCATAACGCGCTTCAGGGCCTGAAAATCACTTTGTGTACACATGTGTAACGGCTTGTTTTCCACCAGGAAACTGTTCAAAACACTTCATTTCTGTGAAAAACTATGTCGCAGATGTGTTTCAAGTGGTTTCACAACATTGCAGTTAAGACTCATTGAGTTTCATTCAACTTCAGTTTTGGCCCAATGCAAGTCAATGGGGATTTCAAAAAGTGAGTATGAGATGTTGAAGTGCACTTTGAAAACAGTTGGGAAACCATCCAAACAGTTCTTAATCATAAGGGTACTGGGGAATTCATCATTTAGAACTGCTTTTACCAGAGTATTTTGACTTTTCACAAAGTTAGATTTGAAGGTAACTTGAATTTCCCATAACGCGCTTCAGGGCCTGAAAATCACTTTGTGTACACATGTGTAACGGCTTGTTTTCCACCAGGAAACTGTTCAAAACACTTCATTTCTGTGAAAAACTATGTCGCAGATGTGTTTCAAGTGGTTTCACAACATTGCAGTTAAGACTCATTGAGTTTCATTCAACTTCAGTTTTGGCCCAATGCAAGTCAATGGGGATTTCAAAAAGTGAGTATGAGATGTTGAAGTGCACTTTGAAAACAGTTGGGAAACCATCCAAACAGTTCTTAATCATAAGGGTACTGGGGAATTCATCATTTAGAACTGCTTTTACCAGAGTATTTTGACTTTTCACAAAGTTAGATTTGAAGGTAACTTGAATTTCCCATAACGCTTTCAGGGCCTGAAAATCACTTTGTGTACACATGTGTAACGGCTTGTTTTCCACCAGGAAACTGTTCAAAACACTTCATTTCTGTGAAAAACTATGTCGCAGATGTGTTTCAAGTGGTTTCACAACATTGCAGTTAAGACTCATTGAGTTTCATTCAACTTCAGTTTTGGCCCAATGCAAGTCAATGGGGATTTCAAAAAGTGAGTATGAGATGTTGAAGTGCACTTTGAAAACAGTTGGGAAACCATCCAAACAGTTCTTAATCATAAGGGTACTGGGGAATTCATCATTTAGAACTGCTTTTACCAGAGTATTTTGACTTTTCAAAAAGTTAGATTTGAAGGTAACTTGAATTTCCCATAACGCGTTTCAGGGCCTGAAAATCACTTTGTGTACACATGTGTAACGGCTTGTTTTCCACCAGGAAACTGTTCAAAACACTTCATTTCTGTGAAAAACTATGTCGCAGATGTGTTTCAAGTGGTTTCACAACATTGCAGTTAAGACTCATTGAGTTTCATTCAACTTCAGTTTTGGCCCAATGCAAGTCAATGGGGATTTCAAAAAGTGAGTATGAGATGTTGAAGTGCACTTTTAAAACAGTTGGGAAACCATCCAAACAGTTCTTAATCATAAGGGTACTGGGGAATTCATCATTTAGAACTGCTTTTACCAGAGTATTTTGACTTTTCACAAAGTTAGATTTGAAGGTAACTTGAATTTCCCATAACGCGCTTCAGGGCCTGAAAATCACTTTGTGTACACATGTGTAACGGCTTGTTTTCCACCAGGAAACTGTTCAAAACACTTCATTTCTGTGAAAAACTATGTCGCAGATGTGTTTCAAGTGGTTTCACAACATTGCAGTTAAGACTCATTGAGTTTCATTCAACTTCAGTTTTGGCCCAATGCAAGTCAATGGGGATTTCAAAAAGTGAGTATGAGATGTTGAAGTGCACTTTGAAAAACAGTTGGGAAACCATCCAAACAGTTCTTAATCATAAGGGTACTGGGGAATTCATCATTTAGAACTGCTTTTACCAGAGTATTTTGACTTTTCACAAAGTTAGATTTGAAGGTAACTTGAATTTCCCATAACGCGCTTCAGGGCCTGAAAATCACTTTGTGTACACATGTGTAACGGCTTGTTTTCCACCAGGAAACTGTTCAAAACACTTCATTTCTGTGAAAAACTATGTCGCAGATGTGTTTCAAGTGGTTTCACAACATTGCAGTTAAGACTCATTGAGTTTCATTCAACTTCAGTTTTGGCCCAATGCAAGTCAATGGGGATTTCAAAAAGTGAGTATGAGATGTTGAAGTGCACTTTGAAAACAGTTGGGAAACCATCCAAACAGTTCTTAATCATAAGGGTACTGGGGAATTCATCATTTAGAACTGCTTTTACCAGAGTATTTTGACTTTTCACAAAGTTAGATTTGAAGGTAACTTGAATTTCCCATAACGCGCTTCAGGGCCTGAAAATCACTTTGTGTACACATGTGTAACGGCTTGTTTTCCACCAGGAAACTGTTCAAAACACTTCATTTCTGTGAAAAACTATGTCGCAGATGTGTTTCAAGTGGTTTCACAACATTGCAGTTAAGACTCATTGAGTTTCATTCAACTTCAGTTTTGGCCCAATGCAAGTCAATGGGGATTTCAAAAAGTGAGTATGAGATGTTGAAGTGCACTTTGAAAACAGTTGGGAAACCATCCAAACAGTTCTTAATCATAAGGGTACTGGGGAATTCATCATTTAGAACTGCTTTTACCAGAGTATTTTGACTTTTCACAAAGTTAGATTTGAAGGTAACTTGAATTTCCCATAACGCGGGCCTGAAAATCACTTTGTGTACAGGGCCTGAAAATCACTTTGTGTACACATGTGTAACGGCTTGTTTTCCACCAGGAAACTGTTCAAAACACTTCATTTCTGTGAAAAACTATGTCGCAGATGTGTTTCAAGTGGTTTCACAACATTGCAGTTAAGACTCATTGAGTTTCATTCAACTTCAGTTTTGGCCCAATGCAAGTCAATGGGGATTTCAAAAAGTGAGTATGAGATGTTGAAGTGCACTTTGAAAACAGTTGGGAAACCATCCAAACAGTTCTTAATCATAAGGGTACTGGGGAATTCATCATTTAGAACTGCTTTTACCAGAGTATTTTGACTTTTCACAAAGTTAGATTTGAAGGTAACTTGAATTTCCCATAACGCGCTTCAGGGCCTGAAAATCACTTTGTGTACACATGTGTAACGGCTTGTTTTCCACCAGGAAACTGTTCAAAACACTTCATTTCTGTGAAAAACTATGTCGCAGATGTGTTTCAAGTGGTTTCACAACATTGCAGTTAAGACTCATTGAGTTTCATTCAACTTCAGTTTTGGCCCAATGCAAGTCAATGGGGATTTCAAAAAGTGAGTATGAGATGTTGAAGTGCACTTTGAAAACAGTTGGGAAACCATCCAAACAGTTCTTAATCATAAGGGTACTGGGGAATTCATCATTTAGAACTGCTTTTACCAGAGTATTTTGACTTTTCACAAAGTTAGATTTGAAGGTAACTTGAATTTCCCATAACGCGCTTCAGGGCCTGAAAATCACTTTGTGTACACATGTGTAACGGCTTGTTTTCCACCAGGAAACTGTTCAAAACACTTCATTTCTGTGAAAACTATGTCGCAGATGTGTTTCAAGTGGTTTCACAACATTGCAGTTAAGACTCATTGAGTTTCATTCAACTTCAGTTTTGGCCCAATGCAAGTCAATGGGGATTTCAAAAAGTGAGTATGAGATGTTGAAGTGCACTTTGAAAAACAGTTGGGAAACCATCCAAACAGTTCTTAATCATAAGGGTACTGGGGAATTCATCATTTAGAACTGCTTTTACCAGAGTATTTTGACTTTTCACAAAGTTAGATTTGAAGGTAACTTGAATTTCCCATAACGCGCTTCAGGGCCTGAAAATCACTTTGTGTACACATGTGTAACGGCTTGTTTTCCACCAGGAAACTGTTCAAAACACTTCATTTCTGTGAAAAACTATGTCGCAGATGTGTTTCAAGTGGTTTCACAACATTGCAGTTAAGACTCATTGAGTTTCATTCAACTTCAGTTTTGGCCCAATGCAAGTCAATGGGGATTTCAAAAAGTGAGTATGAGATGTTGAAGTGCACTTTGAAAACAGTTGGGAAACCATCCAAACAGTTCTTAATCATAAGGGTACTGGGGAATTCATCATTTAGAACTGCTTTTACCAGAGTATTTTGACTTTTCACAAAGTTAGATTTGAAGGTAACTTGAATTTCCCATAACGCGCTTCAGGGCCTGAAAATCACTTTGTGTACACATGTGTAACGGCTTGTTTTCCACCAGGAAACTGTTCAAAACACTTCATTTCTGTGAAAACTATGTCGCAGATGTGTTTCAAGTGGTTTCACAACATTGCAGTTAAGACTCATTGAGTTTCATTCAACTTCAGTTTTGGCCCAATGCAAGTCAATGGGGATTTCAAAAAGTGAGTATGAGATGTTGAAGTGCACTTTGAAAACAGTTGGGAAACCATCCAAACAGTTCTTAATCATAAGGGTACTGGGGAATTCATCATTTAGAACTGCTTTTACCAGAGTATTTTGACTTTTCACAAAGTTAGATTTGAAGGTAACTTGAATTTCCCATAACGCGCTTCAGGGCCTGAAAATCACTTTGTGTACACATGTGTAACGGCTTGTTTTCCACCAGGAAACTGTTCAAAACACTTCATTTCTGTGAAAAACTATGTCGCAGATGTGTTTCAAGTGGTTTCACAACATTGCAGTTAAGACTCATTGAGTTTCATTCAACTTCAGTTTTGGCCCAATGCAAGTCAATGGGGATTTCAAAAAGTGAGTATGAGATGTTGAAGTGCACTTTGAAAACAGTTGGGAAACCATCCAAACAGTTCTTAATCATAAGGGTACTGGGGAATTCATCATTTAGAACTGCTTTTACCAGAGTATTTTGACTTTTCACAAAGTTAGATTTGAAGGTAACTTGAATTTCCCATAACGCTTTCAGGGCCTGAAAATCACTTTGTGTACACATGTGTAACGGCTTGTTTTCCACCAGGAAACTGTTCAAAACACTTCATTTCTGTGAAAACTATGTCGCAGATGTGTTTCAAGTGGTTTCACAACATTGCAGTTAAGACTCATTGAGTTTCATTCAACTTCAGTTTTGGCCCAATGCAAGTCAATGGGGATTTCAAAAAGTGAGTATGAGATGTTGAAGTGCACTTTGAAAACAGTTGGGAAACCATCCAAACAGTTCTTAATCATAAGGGTACTGGGGAATTCATCATTTAGAACTGCTTTTACCAGAGTATTTTGACTTTTCACAAAGTTAGATTTGAAGGTAACTTGAATTTCCCATAACGCGCTTCAGGGCCTGAAAATCACTTTGTGTACACATGTGTAACGGCTTGTTTTCCACCAGGAAACTGTTCAAAACACTTCATTTCTGTGAAAAACTATGTCGCAGATGTGTTTCAAGTGGTTTCACAACATTGCAGTTAAGACTCATTGAGTTTCATTCAACTTCAGTTTTGGCCCAATGCAAGTCAATGGGGATTTCAAAAAGTGAGTATGAGATGTTGAAGTGCACTTTGAAAACAGTTGGGAAACCATCCAAACAGTTCTTAATCATAAGGGTACTGGGGAATTCATCATTTAGAACTGCTTTTACCAGAGTATTTTGACTTTTCACAAAGTTAGATTTGAAGGTAACTTGAATTTCCCATAACGCGCTTCAGGGCCTGAAAATCACTTTGTGTACACATGTGTAACGGCTTGTTTTCCACCAGGAAACTGTTCAAAACACTTCATTTCTGTGAAAAACTATGTCGCAGATGTGTTTCAAGTGGTTTCACAACATTGCAGTTAAGACTCATTGAGTTTCATTCAACTTCAGTTTTGGCCCAATGCAAGTCAATGGGGATTTCAAAAAGTGAGTATGAGATGTTGAAGTGCACTTTGAAAACATTTGGGAAACCATCCAAACAGTTCTTAATCATAAGGGTACTGGGGAATTCATCATTTAGAACTGCTTTTACCAGAGTATTTTGACTTTTCACAAAGTTAGATTTGAAGGTAACTTGAATTTCCCATAACGCTTCAGGGCCTGAAAATCACTTTGTGTACACATGTGTAACGGCTTGTTTTCCACCAGGAAACTGTTCAAAACACTTCATTTCTGTGAAAAACTATGTCGCAGATGTGTTTCAAGTGGTTTCACAACATTGCAGTTAAGACTCATTGAGTTTCATTCAACTTCAGTTTTGGCCCAATGCAAGTCAATGGGGATTTCAAAAAGTGAGTATGAGATGTTGAAGTGCACTTTGAAAACAGTTGGGAAACCATCCAAACAGTTCTTAATCATAAGGGTACTGGGGAATTCATCATTTAGAACTGCTTTTACCAGAGTATTTTGACTTTTCACAAAGTTAGATTTGAAGGTAACTTGAATTTCCCATAACGCGCTTCAGGGCCTGAAAATCACTTTGTGTACACATGTGTAACGGCTTGTTTTCCACCAGGAAACTGTTCAAAACACTTCATTTCTGTGAAAAACTATGTCGCAGATGTGTTTCAAGTGGTTTCACAACATTGCAGTTAAGACTCATTGAGTTTCATTCAACTTCAGTTTTGGCCCAATGCAAGTCAATGGGGATTTCAAAAAGTGAGTATGAGATGTTGAAGTGCACTTTGAAAACAGTTGGGAAACCATCCAAACAGTTCTTAATCATAAGGGTACTGGGGAATTCATCATTTAGAACTGCTTTTACCAGAGTATTTTGACTTTTCACAAAGTTAGATTTGAAGGTAACTTGAATTTCCCATAACGCGCTTCAGGGCCTGAAAATCACTTTGTGTACACATGTGTAACGGCTTGTTTTCCACCAGGAAACTGTTCAAAACACTTCATTTCTGTGAAAAACTATGTCGCAGATGTGTTTCAAGTGGTTTCACAACATTGCAGTTAAGACTCATTGAGTTTCATTCAACTTCAGTTTTGGCCCAATGCAAGTCAATGGGGATTTCAAAAAGTGAGTATGAGATGTTGAAGTGCACTTTGAAAACAGTTGGGAAACCATCCAAACAGTTCTTAATCATAAGGGTACTGGGGAATTCATCATTTAGAACTGCTTTTACCAGAGTATTTTGACTTTTCACAAAGTTAGATTTGAAGGTAACTTGAATTTCCCATAACGCTTTCAGGGCCTGAAAATCACTTTGTGTACACATGTGTAACGGCTTGTTTTCCACCAGGAAACTGTTCAAAACACTTCATTTCTGTGAAAAACTATGTCGCAGATGTGTTTCAAGTGGTTTCACAACATTGCAGTTAAGACTCATTGAGTTTCATTCAACTTCAGTTTTGGCCCAATGCAAGTCAATGGGGATTTCAAAAAGTGAGTATGAGATGTTGAAGTGCACTTTGAAAACAGTTGGGAAACCATCCAAACAGTTCTTAATCATAAGGGTACTGGGGAATTCATCATTTAGAACTGCTTTTACCAGAGTATTTTGACTTTTCACAAAGTTAGATTTGAAGGTAACTTGAATTTCCCATAACGCTTCAGGGCCTGAAAATCACTTTGTGTACACATGTGTAACGGCTTGTTTTCCACCAGGAAACTGTTCAAAACACTTCATTTCTGTGAAAAACTATGTCGCAGATGTGTTTCAAGTGGTTTCACAACATTGCAGTTAAGACTCATTGAGTTTCATTCAACTTCAGTTTTGGCCCAATGCAAGTCAATGGGGATTTCAAAAAGTGAGTATGAGATGTTGAAGTGCACTTTGAAAACAGTTGGGAAACCATCCAAACAGTTCTTAATCATAAGGGTACTGGTGAATTCATCATTTAGAACTGCTTTTACCAGAGTATTTTGACTTTTCACAAAGTTAGATTTGAAGGTAACTTGAATTTCCCATAACGCTTTTCAGGGCCTGAAAATCACTTTGTGTACACATGTGTAACGGCTTGTTTTCCACCAGGAAACTGTTCAAAACACTTCATTTCTGTGAAAAACTATGTCGCAGATGTGTTTCAAGTGGTTTCACAACATTGCAGTTAAGACTCATTGAGTTTCATTCAACTTCAGTTTTGGCCCAATGCAAGTCAATGGGGATTTCAAAAAGTGAGTATGAGATGTTGAAGTGCACTTTGAAAACAGTTGGGAAACCATCCAAACAGTTCTTAATCATAAGGGTACTGGGGAATTCATCATTTAGAACTGCTTTTACCAGAGTATTTTGACTTTTCACAAAGTTAGATTTGAAGGTAACTTGAATTTCCCATAACGACTTTCAGGGCCTGAAAATCACTTTGTGTACACATGTGTGACGGCTTGTTTTCCACCAGGAAACTGTTCAAAACACTTCATTTCTGTGAAAACTATGTCGCAGATGTGTTTCAAGTGGTTTCACAACATTGCAGTTAAGACTCATTGAGTTTCATTCAACTTCAGTTTTGGCCCAATGCAAGTCAATGGGGATTTCAAAAAGTGAGTATGAGATGTTGAAGTGCACTTTGAAAACAGTTGGGAAACCATCCAAACAGTTCTTAATCATAAGGGTACTGGGGAATTCATCATTTAGAACTGCTTTTACCAGAGTATTTTGACTTTTCACAAAGTTAGATTTGAAGGTAACTTGAATTTCCCATAACGCGTTCAGGGCCTGAAAATCACTTTGTGTACACATGTGTAACGGCTTGTTTTCCACCAGGAAACTGTTCAAAACACTTCATTTCTGTGAAAAACTATGTCGCAGATGTGTTTCAAGTGGTTTCACAACATTGCAGTTAAGACTCATTGAGTTTCATTCAACTTCAGTTTTGGCCCAATGCAAGTCAATGGGGATTTCAAAAAGTGAGTATGAGATGTTGAAGTGCACTTTGAAAACAGTTGGGAAACCATCCAAACAGTTCTTAATCATAAGGGTACTGGGGAATTCATCATTTAGAACTGCTTTTACCAGAGTATTTTGACTTTTCACAAAGTTAGATTTGAAGGTAACTTGAATTTCCCATAACGCGCTTCAGGGCCTGAAAATCACTTTGTGTACACATGTGTAACGGCTTGTTTTCCACCAGGAAACTGTTCAAAACACTTCATTTCTGTGAAAAACTATGTCGCAGATGTGTTTCAAGTGGTTTCACAACATTGCAGTTAAGACTCATTGAGTTTCATTCAACTTCAGTTTTGGCCCAATGCAAGTCAATGGGGATTTCAAAAAGTGAGTATGAGATGTTGAAGTGCACTTTGAAAACAGTTGGGAAACCATCCAAACAGTTCTTAATCATAAGGGTACTGGGGAATTCATCATTTAGAACTGCTTTTACCAGAGTATTTTGACTTTTCACAAAGTTAGATTTGAAGGTAACTTGAATTTCCCATAACGCGTTTCAGGGCCTGAAAATCACTTTGTGTACACATGTGTAACGGCTTGTTTTCCACCAGGAAACTGTTCAAAACACTTCATTTCTGTGAAAAACTATGTCGCAGATGTGTTTCAAGTGGTTTCACAACATTGCAGTTAAGACTCATTGAGTTTCATTCAACTTCAGTTTTGGCCCAATGCAAGTCAATGGGGATTTCAAAAAGTGAGTATGAGATGTTGAAGTGCACTTTGAAAACAGTTGGGAAACCATCCAAACAGTTCTTAATCATAAGGGTACTGGGGAATTCATCATTTAGAACTGCTTTTACCAGAGTATTTTGACTTTTCACAAAGTTAGATTTGAAGGTAACTTGAATTTCCCATAGCGCGCTTCAGGGCCTGAAAATCACTTTGTGTACACATGTGTAACGGCTTGTTTTCCACCAGGAAACTGTTCAAAACACTTCATTTCTGTGAAAAACTATGTCGCAGATGTGTTTCAAGTGGTTTCACAACATTGCAGTTAAGACTCATTGAGTTTCATTCAACTTCAGTTTTGGCCCAATGCAAGTCAATGGGGATTTCAAAAAGTGAGTATGAGATGTTGAAGTGCACTTTGAAAACAGTTGGGAAACCATCCAAACAGTTCTTAATCATAAGGGTACTGGGGAATTCATCATTTAGAACTGCTTTTACCAGAGTATTTTGACTTTTCACAAAGTTAGATTTGAAGGTAACTTGAGAAACTGTTCAAAACACTTCATTTCTGTGAAAAACTATGTCGCAGATGTGTTTCAAGTGGTTTCACAACATTGCAGTTAAGACTCATTGAGTTTCATTCAACTTCAGTTTTGGCCCAATGCAAGTCAATGGGGATTTCAAAAAGG
>NW_024381119.1:0-25000 GCF_016835505.1 Polypterus senegalus | reverse complement strand
TCTAGTGTTTCTGGTCTTTCATTGTGACACACACTCACCCATGTAAATCGGACAGAGTTGGTCATAGTCTCATTAGCATTGGCCCATGGATCACCCCTCCTGATCCATTGCTATCCAGATGCTCTGTGGTGGTCCCGATGGCTTTCCTCTTGCCAGCCCCAGCCATATCAAGAGGTGCGTAGACTCTGTAGTGTGAATGGCTGGCAAAACCCTGCACCATCCTTTGATGGGTTTGCAGTGAGTCTTCCAGCTTTGCTCCACCAGCTCCAAGTTATCGTCCGGCTTCCTCCTCAACGCAGTCTTCCCGGGGAGGTCTGTCAGCTTGATGAGGACCATCTGCACCAAGAATGCTGAAGAACGGACCACATCTGGTCTCAGTGAAGTTGTAACTGTGTGGTCAGGAAACACCAACTACCTTTTGAAGTCAATGTAAAGTAGCCAGTCTGACTTGGTTTTGAGCAGGCCTGGTGATGATGATGATGATGATGTTCTAGGCTGACGTAGGGATTGTACAAAGGAGATGCACCTACTCTGGCCATGTTGTTTGACACTGGTAATGGCCATAGCTCTCTGCCACTGTGTCATGGTGCCACCAGTTGTGACTGTCCCACAAGGCAGCAGGGTGGCAGCTAAGGATGTGCTCCAGTGATCTTCTTCCTGGGCAGAAAGGGCATGCTGGGATATCACTCTTGCCTGGCACCTTTATCATTTTAATTTTTGCTCTCCTCTCCTCTCTTCTCCTCCATGGATTGTTCTCATCTTTAACCACTGATAATTTGTAGCCTCTAACCTGAAACTTGCTTCCATTCTGTTTGTGGTGGTATCTAGTATCTGAAAGTGTTATACTGGTGAAAATGGCAATGATGTAAGTTACCAGATGGAGCTTCCCAATGGGAGAAAGACTGGAGCCCGACACTTACGAGTCACATGTGTGCCAGATTAGGGTTACGCTACTTAGTTTTGATTGCCTCACAGTGGTGAACCCTCTAAAATGCCACCACGGCCCAGTTCAGGGTTACACTGTGTTAGTGGCGAGTGAACACAGGACACGGTGCCCGTCATTCATAGGTCACATTCACAAACTCACACCCACTCATACATGGCGTCTTGGGGGGAAACGAATGCCAGCACAAGTAAGTGGTGGAGGGTCTGTGATGTTCACCCAGAAGACGAGAGCCATGAAGAGCAGTCGCCTTTAAGAGGCCTTTCATTGTTTTACATTTGAACATCAAGAAGGTCAATAAAGATAAAGAAACCTTCTCAGTCAGACAATAAAATACAATTTATTTTTGTGTGGCCCACAATAACACAAGAAGTGTAACAATGGGCTCTAACAAGCCCTGCCCCCTGACGACCCCCCAGCCTTGACTGGTGGCCACTAGGGGGCGCCCAGAGCCCAAACACCAGTTAAGATAACATGAAGATGTATGTCCTTTACTGGCTAACAGCACCTTGTCACTGCAGTAAGGACTCAGTCCAACACCAAACTCAGAGTCGATAAGGACCCTTCGTGTGTCCTCGGTGAACGCCGTGCAGCTTCCTCCTGACTTGGACTCCCCTCATGAGACGAGATGCCTCCTTTGATGTCGGACCCCCGAAGCACTTCTGCACGGCAGAAGCATTTCCAGGTCATACTGAAGCTCCCTAAAATAGGGAGGCCCGTTCTTCACAGCACCCTGCTCTGGCACTCAAGGACCCCGACATGGTCACCCTTCTGTGCTAAAAGTCCCAGGTGACCCTGTGCGTGTTCAGACCGCTGGGGGAGCACTGCCATCTCTTGTGCTGGGGTGGGACTAACTGCCCAAAACATTCATTTGTCCCTCGTCCCATTATTATGTGGGCATCCTGACTGGGACAGAAACTGAGGACCATCCCGTCTGGGTTACACCTCCATTCTTGTCCTTCATCCGTTACGCTGTTCTGGCTGGATGGGAAATCGTCCTCGACCAAGAATGCCATTCAACTGGCATCCAAATCCTGTTTGTATTCCAGGAAACGCGTGAGAAAGTCTGCTATACTACTTCTTTTTGTTTGAAACTTTAAAACAATTGTTATTAAGATTATGAAGACGCCTTGTCCAGGGTACAGCAGTGATGGGTGGCCTCCGTCGAGCTTTAGATGGGCGCCTGTCTACTAGTGGGGTGGTGGCCCGAGTTTACACGGCCATTCAGCGTGTGCTGAAACTGAGGGACCACCGAGCTGTTGGGAGTCTCGATGTGCCACGCGGTACCCAGAGGGCACCTCTAATGTCTGCAAAGTTCAAGCAGAAAGCCAAACACCTTAGAAGAGGAGACATTTCAGGGGGTCCAACAAAGAGGAGGGCTGCATCGCGATTCACCAAAATGGAGAGAGCGGCATTGTCTGACTTTATCGTGGCTCAATCGTTGTCTCGCTGCGTGCTGTCATTAATTAGTTTGAGCTCCTGTTCTATGATATGAAAAGAGTCAAGCACAGCACACGCCATTGTCACCTGTGAATGACACGCGTGTTCTCTCGGGTCCCTCGCTGCTCATAAAGATGAAGTTTTATTTGGAGAGAATGGAGTTTGGACCTTGTGATGATCCATAGAGAAGGCCGCGGTCTCGTATTGATGTCTGATTTGGAGGTTTGATTGACATTATTAGTGGGGAGGGAGGACAAGGGGGGCTGAATTGAAAATCGACTGGCCATCCAGCCATCACCGGTGACATTTAGCTTGAAACGTCATTAATAAGTGCAGGGCTGGCTGCTGATGATCCACAGCTCCAGAGACCAGAGTCCACTTGCTGCTTCGGCCTCACACTGTCCATGTGGTTTGACCCGATCTTCCCATCTAGCGCTGGCTTATTCCATAAACTCTGATCTCCTCCGAGATCCATAAGATCAAATTGTTTAAATCACACCGGCGGTTTAGTAGGAGCTCCTTCATCACTGTCACTGGTGCCCTGCGTAGCGTGTGGCCTGCACTTGGACCGACACCAAGAAGTGACTTGTTTCCCACAGGGCTTTCATTCTCGCTTTGAACTCGTAGAGCTGGTCTGTCCTGTGCAGCTTCAGCCAGGAAGGCACGAGGAGCCGAGAGTGAAAATGTGTGTCGCGTGCAAGGAAAGCACTGGAGTTAAAAATGAACATAACCTGACGAAAGAGAATGGCCTTTGTGTGACATCAGGTGATCCACTGGCACTCGATGGCATCAAGGGACGAGTGACAAACGTGAGCTCTCTGAAGTTCAGCGTTAAGACGGTAGCGCCGCAGGCAGCGTCAGCTTGAAAGAACTGGCAGCAACATTCGTGAAAATATGAACTGCAGGATCACAAACGGCGCGTCACACTCCATCAAAAGGACGGCTGTAAAGAGAGCGGACGACGAAGAACCTCAGGACTCAAAACGCCTGAATGAACAAGTCTGCCCAGCGACGGCAGTAAAGCACGGATGAGGCGGCACGACATCTAAACGAATAACTGAAGAAACGCAACATGGCCGTCTAATTGGAAATGCAAACATATCTCGATACAATGGCCGCGGCGTTCAAACACATCGGATATCCATAGAGCACAACGCTTCTCTAAAGTCGATTCGCTGCTGTTATGTGATGGGGTGACGCAAAGGTCGACATGGCAGACAGAGGCGTGGAGCCAAGTAGCTGCGGTGGGTGTCCGTGTGCCTCTTCTGTCTCGGCGCTCCTTAAAACGTACAAATTAATCTCTCGGCTTCAGTTCCCTTGTGCTACTGAGGGGTCCCGAATTCATAACACTGCCTTGCAGCTTCAAGTCTCCTGGGCTCCCTCCCTGAATCCCCGGCAGTTTAAAATGCACGGACTGGAGGGACTGCAGGTGGGCGGGTGCATGTGTTAGGAAGAAGCCCTGTGGGCGGAGCCTTAGCCGTAATTCCCTACAGACGTTGTGACGAGCCGACCGCCGACGTGTGTTCTCGTCTGATTATCACGACTGGTCCCGCGAGACGAGCGTCTTCAAGCGTTTTGCGGGGCTCTGTGAATTTACACGCCCGCGGTGAAGACGTTTCATACTCCTCACTCCCCACCCGCCTTTTCTCCTCAAAGTTTTCCATATTGATAAATTGTGTCGTGAAAGAGTCGTGAAGTCTGGTGGAGATCTGCAGTTTGTGTTCTTGAGTGTACTGAATGATGCTGACGTCATTAAGCAGTGATTCTCACCAGTCATGCCTTCCACGTGTCCAATAAAGCCAAGCCAGCCGGACTGGCGCCTTGTAACTGCACACCGAGTGCCTCCTGGTTCTCTGTGATGGCCGTCGAAAACTCCTCTCCCCTAAAAATGTCACATGAAGGAGCCCAACACCTGCCCGTCACTGGACCCTCTCACAGCCCCTTGTAAACGCCAACGCGACTGAAACTCAGGGGGACGTTTGGCAGTTTTCAAGTCAAAGTGATTCCTTGTATTCATTCATTTGCCACTGAGACAAGCGGAGAGCATGAAGGGCTGGGCACTGCCAGGTAAACTCGTGTAACTGAAGGATTTGTAAAGAAAACAAACAACACGCAGTAAGAGCGGGACATCTTCACAGACACGAGTCCTCCACCAGACTTGGATCGGACGTTTTGGTTTTGGCTGAGCAGCAGCAGTAGACGGGGTAGCGCCTCCTGCTAAACATTAGAAAATGGTGGTCCTTTCCAACAAATCTTGCCGTTCTTGTTTGTTAAATCGTAATGGGAGCTCGCTTGTGAGGTCCTGCAGGGGTGAAGAAGTCTGGATCAACCGCAGCAGCTGCTTCATGAGTTCATGGAATCGAGGCAGACTGAAACGCGCCCACTCGTCCCATGTTAATGAAGATCTGCAAGGAAACAGAAGACTACAAGTTTTTTTGGGGGAAGGGGTGTTTTTATTAAAAAAAGAAATTCAAAGTCCAGGTACCCTCGTGTACAGTGAAAGCGAGAAAGGGCCCCTGGCGATAAGGGGCGTTACGGTGGTCCGATCCTCCGGTCTGTCAAAGAACAGGAACCGCTCAGCGCTTTGTGAGGCCCCCCGTTGCGTGACAACAGAAGTAGGGTATGCCGGCATCGGCAGTGTGAGGGGTGGAGACTCTCCAGCTGAACTCTTATCCTTTGTCTCGGTTCGCTCGCACGCACGCATTCGTGACAAGAGGCCGGGCAGGCGCGCCGCCCTGAGATTTTAATTTGAGGTGACTGAGAGCAATTAGACAGCCAAGGGGCGGTGCTTAGGGCTCGATGCGTCGCAAGTGGCCAATGGCAGGTTGAGAGAGCGAGTGAGTGAGTGAATGAGTGTGTGTGAGAGAGAGAGAGAGCGAACACACTAGAAAAAGAGAGAGAGAGAGAGCGAACAGCGGTCTACGTCTGCCTGATTCCGCCTGCCAGGTGCCCGAGGCTGCTGCGTTCGTCGGACTGAGCGGCTCGTCTGTAAGTAAGCGCAGAAATGACGACCCCGGGGCGGCAGTGCATGTGGGCGGGGGTCACTGTGTGTCTGTCACCCTCGACCGCAGTGACCCAGGCATGAGCCCAGGGACCAGCCTGAAGTTTCAGGCGAGACGCATTCCTGAACTTCATTCTTAGCCTAATTACTGAGCAGCTCGACTTCACCGGGATGCTGTTGAAAGGAGGGAGCGCGTGCTCGTCTTTTACTGTCGCTTTAGCTCTTTAGCGCTCACCATGAAGGGCACGATGAGGCGTCTTGAATATCCGCGCACTTTATTTATTTGCTGAAGTCCAATTGCTGACGCGGGTTTCGGCTTTTCGCTCTCGTCTTAACGGTGACAAGGCACTAGTTGGAAGGCTGCTTTTCATGTTTTACTACAAGTTTACAACAATCATGAATAAGCAGGGCAATGACTCCGAAAAAGAACAAAAGTGGTGATTACTCCTTTTATGATGCGTTATTTATTTTATGTGACCACATTGTATCATATTATTGTCATAATTTTCTCAACATTTTCAATTTCTTCCTTTATAGTGTAAATCCAATTTAATGTCTCCATATCCATCCATCCGTTATCCAACCCGCTATATCCTAACTAAAGGGTCACAGGGGTATGCTGGAGCCAATCCCAGCCAACACAGGGCACCAGTCAGAAAACAAATCCTGGGCAGGGTGCCAGCTCACCTAAGGACACACACACAAACACCCACACACACGGGACAATTTAGGATCGCCAATGCACCTAACCTGCATGTCTCTGGACTGTGGGAGGAAACCCACGCAGACACGGGGAGAACATGCGAACCCAGACGGGTCTCCTAACTGCGAGGCAGCAGCGCTACTCTCTGCGCCACTGTGCCGCCCAAAGTCCCCATGTTTAGTTTATAATTACGTGCTCGGTTACTCTTCCACACACCATGGCTTTCCAAGCCGGGCCTGTCTGCACATGTAGGTTGGCACCACGGTGCCCATAAATCCACCAGGATGATGAGGACCACTCGTGCTCTTCCAAATACCTCAATAAGGTAGGATGGTATCTTCTGCCCTTTCACTTGGGCTGTCTTTGCCTGTATTTTGACTTTTTTATTTTTTGTTAAATGCCTTAAATGTTTGAGCCCAACATCTGAACCTTCTCGCTGCTGGTTAATTCTTTCAAAGGTGTCCATGTTGGTGGTCCGTGCAGGACGCCCCTGATTAGACTGACTGTGCAGTTCACACTGAGCCGCCTGCCTTTGCCAAGGTCAGGTCACCTTGCCCCTTCCGTCTCTGTGAAGCTGGCACCGGTGTGATCTGATAGTGATTGGCTCTTTTCTGTCTCTGCCCAGCAGCATGTCTCTCTCGAGCTTCCCTGGACGTGACCTTGCCTCGGCTGGGCTGGAGATGAACGCTCCTGCTCTGGACGCGGAAGTTCTCAAGCACCTTCGGTCAGGGCTGACGGATCTGCAAGGTGTGCCAATGACCCTGCCTGTGACACACAGGTGGGATGATATCGAGAACTTCAGTGCCCACCCTGATGACCTGCTCATAGCCACGTACCCCAAGTCAGGTAGGTGCCAGTGCCAAGCTGGTTCAGGAGACGATGGACAGGGCGTCGGTGTCAGTGGGGTCAGTGTTGCTGGATGGTGAGGTGGTCTTCTGAGTGGGCTGCTGACATTTCTGCTTGACAGTAGGGTTGTGTGGACGTCTTCTTTAGCCCCATTCATACTGTAGGTATGGTGGTCCGCTGATGGTGTTGTATCAGGTTGAGGCTGAGCTGTTGGCCACATGTGCCCCACAGATGGATGGGCAGAGAGACCCTTGATTATTCTCGATGAAAGTTGCAGGGTTACTGCAGCACACAAAACAAGACACAAATATTCAAGAGTTCTCTTTGTGTATCTTAACATTGTGTAGACATTGACTAAGTGTTGCGTGATTAGAACTGCGCATACTTACCAGTTACAGTTCCCCAGTATGGGATGTCAGTCACCAGCACAGAATATTGTCAGACGGTGTCGTCATTGTCTGCCACACCAGTTCAGGACCACTCAGCACCCTGTGAACAGGACCACCTCTTTCTAGAGCTTGATGAATGAGGGTAGAATCCACCTGACATGGCACTCCATGGATCAATGCCGTTGTCCATTATTGTCCAGTCCATTATTGACGACGCTCCTCATACTGGGGCTGAGAGTCATCGTCCATCTTGCCAGTTGAGTGATCACCTGCACTACCAACACCAGCCTGACCCCTCAGATTGAACCGGCCTGGCAGTTCATTTGGTCAGTTGGGACCACCTGCACTGGTGCCACTTCCCCATCACACCACAGCCCAGAAGATGTCACTGGCCTCTACAGATTAGTAGATAACACGTGAGAGTGACTGGCATACACCAAACAGCCTCCGTGTCCTCAGGACCCTTCACGTACGCAGGTGGTGTCTTGTTGGTATCCCACTCAAGCCTGTTGTTCAGATGCACCCCAAGGTCTCCACCATCACTGAGAACCCGGGGGCAGGCTGGGTTTGCCCCTCTTGAAGTCTTTGGTTATTTCCTTTGTCTTACTGATGTTGAGCTGCAGGGGGTCCACTTTGCAGCGTTTGATGGTGTCCTGTATTTATGCTTCTGCCCACCGCTAATAAATCCCAACCAGACATGATTCAGCATCGTGCCTACAGTCTGAGGTGTGCGGGGTAAACGAAAAGGAAGCTGGCACTCCCGTGCTACTCGTGACCAATACACCACCCTTTAACCATCCAAGCTGGTCTTGAGGACATGATGGGAGCATCCACCACCCGCATTGACTGGGGCTTCTGGTCCACTGATGGTGTTGTATAGACCTTACAGTAGATGACAAGTCAACAAAAGAAGATCCTCGTCTTGCCACCCTGCTTCTCCAGATGGAGGAAGACTCTGTTGAGCAAAAACTTGGCATGCAAACTGCAGTCCACTCTCCACGTGCATCAGCGAGCCTTGGATGCCCATGACGATGTCGCTGGCTCCTTCCCTTGACCACTCTTGGTAGGTCCTGACCACTGCGCACCACCTGCCCCTTCGGAGAGGCTCTGACCCAGCCGTCCACTTCCCACAGAGTGTCAAAGTCGCTCAGATCTTTACTCTTGCCCACTACACATCATCTTCAAGAACCGACTGTGCCAATTAGCCACCCCCCCATGGCAGGTGCCACTGGAACGAGATAATCAATGTCACTTGCTTGACCTGTCAGTGGTTTGAATGTCATGGCTGTTTGGTGTGTTTGGCTCGTTGATTAAGAGAAAACTTTCCAGAAAGTAAAGAAGCCACCATGTGCCCATTTTCTAACGTCTTTTGTGCGTCGTTGGCATTTGACCACAGTCGCTAGTCTTATGGGCGATGCACAGTGAGCATGTCATTGTGTAAATCTGAACTTGGCCGGCCAGGGAATGAAGATGAGCCCAGCTTCACAGAGAAGGGGTGTGTCTTGGGGGTCACTCCTAGTGGTCACGTGTGGGTGGCGACTCAACACTCTCGGAGACCCCCGGTGTGCTTAGTGACTCTCGGCCTCATACTGACTGCAGCTTGTACCTTTCCTTTTTTTTCTTCTGTCTCTCACACAGGAACCACATGGATGGTGGAGATTGTGGACAGCATTCGAAACGAGGGCATCTCCCAGGAGATGCGAAGCATACCCAGCATGATAAGGGCGCCTTTCCTGGAGATGAATCCTCCGGCTCCCTTTCCATCTGGTGAGACTGAGCTTTTGGACCATGCAGACTTTTAAGTAAAGTTCAGGTCAGGTCAGGCAGCAGGCACAGGTAACGGCACACTTTGTCACACCCACTACACGACGAAATAGCTCGGGATCCTGGTGGGCTTCCCCCATGCAGACAGGTGGTCCAGTCCCACCCTATGGAAATGACCTGCTGTCTTCTGCAGCCAGATGTTAGGTGGGAACATGCTAGGCCTGGACCAGCTGCTAGTGTCCTGTGAGCGGGATCACCCTCGGGTAATGGTGCCACATGGCCGTAGTGCCATAACTGATGCTCCCTCACCATGCAGGGACTCTGTGTGGCACCCAAGGATTTAAGTAAAGTTGACCAAATGATAAACAGACTTTTGTTTTCACGTGAAGGTCTTGACATCCTGAAGACGATGCCAGCTCCCAGGATGGTGAAGACTCATCTGCCGTTTCAGCTGGTACCGCAGTCCTTCTGGGACAACAACTGCAAGGTGAGGTTTAGCCCACGGCTGGATTTTGTCACATTTCTTTTCTTCTTTTTAGAATAATTTTAACAGAAACATTCAGCCCATCTAGCTTGCCAGCCCTATTCACTTAATTTCTCCAAATTGACGTGCTACTTGAGTTTCGAAGGTTTCCACTGTCCTCGTGTCTGCCTCACGGTGTTGTCGTTTGTCCCTTGTGTCTGTGATGTGATGTTTGGCCAGTCTTGAAGTCTTCTATCTGTGTCCTCATGTTCTTCTTCTGTCCATTTTAAAGGAACTTCTGGGATACCCTGACTAATTCCCTTCTCCGTCATAAACACTTCAGTGGTGTCACCTCGTGATCTCCAGGTCTTGATTCTCACGTAACGGCCCACCAAATGAGACTTCTGCCCCTGCTCAGCTCAGCTGGTCCTCCTAGACTGGCTTAAACTCAGACTCGACCAGCTTGTTCTTCACATTGTTATCCACATCATTTATGGATATTTGAAAGAGCAGTGGTCTCTGGCACTGAGCCCCTGATGAACACCACGCCTCACATCACCTCATTCCGATGAAGATTCCCTACCCATAACTCTTTGCTTCAGTTGTTTAGGACAGTTGTGTTCCCATCGCCACACTGTGCCCCACTGCTTTTAGTCTTATGCCCAGCCTGGCATGTAGGACCTTGTTGTCCCATGTACATAGTATGCTGAACTTGCCTGACCTGCAAATCAGGCTGATTACCAGGCTAGTGACCGACAGTCCAGATAAGAGGTGAATGGGGTTGCCCCTCAGGGGTCTTTCTGCAGCACCTTTTTCTAATTATATTAATGATGTGGATCCAGGTGTAGTTAGTAAACTTATGAAGTTCACAGAAAATTCTAAATTTGGAGGGACAGCAGTTGTTGAGGAGTCCACAAAAACAACTCAAAAAAGCACCAAGTGCTGCATGAAGGTAAAAGGAACATGAAGTATAAATCCAAGATGGGGGGCGCTGTCCTACAGGAAGAAACCTCTGAAAAGGACGTAGGGGTTTATGTTGACACAACGTTATCACTGAGTTCTCGGCCGTGTGCCAAAACAATCAAACAGGGCAAACAAAGGCTACGTTATGTCATCCAAAGTGCTGGACGCAAGTCAAGGGACATCATGCACCAATGGTAGGCAGAGCTGGTGACACCACATCTGCAGCTCTGGTCACTACACTCTAAGAAAATCCAGAGAAGGTTCACTTCAAGATATGCAGAGAAGAGCAACCAAGAGCCTCCCAGGACTTCAGGACGTGTCCCACTGTGACCGAGTCCGAGAAGTTAAATTGTTTAGTCATGAACTGCATGGAGACCTCATCCAGATCTTCAAAATTCTCCAAAGCAGATCCACCAGAACCATGAAGTCCCCACTTGAGAAGAGATCATCAGCTGAAGTGCATTTGGGTACCAAAGCCAGGAAACTCTTCCAGCAAGGAGTTGCAGGAAATCAGGAACAAGCTACGAATTCCTGAAGCAGAAGTGGAAACCCTGACAGTCTTTAAGAAGCCCCTGAATGAGAGCGGTGGGCAGATTTGGCCCAGTGGGACATCTTGAGTATCCACTAAACAGATGTGCTTGAAACCCTGAATGGTCTTCACTCATGTGTTGATTTCTGTGTGTTCTGACTGTGCGTTCTTGCATGTGCCACTTGCAGACCAAACTGAAGAATTGCTAAAAGAGAGATGAATTGTTCTGAGGACAAGGCCTCTGTTGTGAGCATGCAAAGATGGTCACATCACGAATCGAGTGCCACCTAATCTGGGATACTATTCCAAACCCGGTTTTGTTGACTGTTTGCTAACACTTCTCTACTTTATATGTGATGCTCGGTCTTTTCATCAGATGCTCCCTCTCTCTTCTTTTCCCCATGATGCATGTTACACTTACAGGCCTGGAGGACATCTGCAGATACGTCGCCTCAGGAAAGCCACCAACCCTTCTAAGGACTCCACGTATCCATGTCATCATCTCTTTGAATGTCTTACATCTGGCGGATGTTACAAGACCTTCCATGCCTGGATTGGCTTCATCTTCCATTTCTTATAATGGGAAGGCACTTGCTACCTTCTCCAGTGTGCTGTGGTTTTTGATAGGTCCATGTCTTTGATAAGTGTGCTCTCATGCCAGCGACCTGTTTAATTCAAGCAGCTCCCCACAGTTTTGATCTCTCAGTAACTCCTTGATGGTTCCTGCGTAGAAGCAGACTGGCGTGGGCACCCTCAGCCCCAATGATGGCACTCGGAGTCTCAGGATGAAGATTTATTGTGTGGCACACATAGAGACTCACTTCAGATGGGAGGAGAGA
Organism: Polypterus senegalus; assembly: GCF_016835505.1. Taxonomy (NCBI): domain Eukaryota; kingdom Metazoa; phylum Chordata; class Cladistia; order Polypteriformes; family Polypteridae; genus Polypterus; species Polypterus senegalus. The sequence continues at coordinate 13,120 of NW_024381119.1, read as the reverse complement.
GCAGCCATGGGCAGTTGTAATCACACAAGTGATTGTTCATCCTCATCTGACTCCTCTAACACTCCTCTGCTCTAGTTCTGCCCCTAATTAATTCCACCATTATTTCTCAGCTGAGGGGGTGTCAGACCCCTCGCTGTCCGTCATGTCTGTCTGACCAGGGCTACCTGTGCTCCCTACTCACTTGGCTCTTGCTACTGTTATTTACAGCCCAGGAGTTCCCATTCTCTCTCTTTGCGAGGCGTCCGTCCGTCCTCCAGCTCTCCTGCATGTCTAACCTTTGGCTTATGAACTGTTGGTGGTTTCCAGCTCATACAGAATAAGACAAATATGTAGGCAGGAGCCTTTTAGATCCTCTCTGATATCTTCAATGCTTAGTGAAATCCAATACTTGCTTTCTCATGTGCTTATAATACTTTTGTAGTACGTAGAGATTACCAGTTTTAAGAATACCATTTTCTATCCCTGTGGTTGACTTCTTCAAGCGTCTACGTCAGCTGCAGCCTGCACTTCTTCATGCTCTTCACCACCTTTCTGGTTGTTCTTTTACTACTAAAGTAGTTGTCTGGTCACACATCTCTCTGAAGACCTCACATGGTCTGTCGACAGCAATGAACTGATCGTTTTTCCTGACGATGCTGAAGAAGGCTGGGCTGCCCTGGCAGATGGTTAGGACTTTCTGCTGCTGCACCACAAAAAGCATCCCAGCGTTCTGCGTCTTCTTGTGGCTTTCAATGGGAAGGATCTTCAAAGAGTTGTCTCCAGCTGACCGAAGAACCCTTTTACACGGCTCCAGACCTGGAGGACATCAGCAGATAGGCCACCTCAGGAAAGCCACCAACCCCTCTAAGGACTCCATACACTCATGCCATCATCTGTTTGGACGGCTGGCATCTGGCGGATGTTACAAGACCTGTGCTTCCAGACTGAGAAACGACTCTTTTTTTCCCCCACAGCCATATTTGCTCTAAGTCGGTCTTCCAAGCTTCCTCCCATAATTAGACTGACTGTCCTCCATACTTGTCACATTTATTTTATTCTTATTTTACCATATTGTTTTCTTATTTTATCACCTTAGTGCTGTTCTATTTTTATTCTGTGTTGTCCTTAAAACATCGAGTATGGAAGTTGCAAATGTGATGTTGCTGTACTTGTGTAGAACTCGAACTTCCTTCATGTCACTGCACTCCCTCCTGCCTCGTTTCTAATGCCCCTGTTCAAACCTTCCAGGCTATTTACATTGCACGCAATGCCAAGGATGTCCTCATCTCCTACTACTACTTCCACAAGATGAACACTGGCATGCCCGAGCCTGGCACCTGGCATGAGTTTTTTGACAACTTCCTGTCTGGAAAGGGTAGGTGACACATTAGGATGGGCACAGGTTTATCTCTAATGACCAGCTTGGTGTGAGCAGAAATGTTCATTTCCGTTACCTTATGTTTTGTCCTGGTAGGGTCCTAAGGTAACAATATTCTCCCCTTTACTCTCTTTATTATGTAGACCCTTAACGGAATGCCCCCAATCCCATCCTCGTCACCAAATGCGTCTCTTTTGATTTGTGCTGCTGTGAAACGACGGTGGTGAATCTCGAAGAACGAGCTCTTTGCACCGTCCGCTAAATGGAGAGCTGCATCAGTCGGCCACACAGAGCCCCTCTCGGAGTATTGGGGATGTCCGCTCCCACCTTGTCAGTGCTGTTTACTATCATGCTAATAATTATCCAGTCCTATGGAACTAGGGTGTTGTACAGCATTAGCCATTATGGAAGTGGTGAGAAGTCAAGCAGAATGACCCCTTTTATTGGCTAAATAAAAAGATTACAATATGCGAGCTTTCGAGTCAACTCCGGCCCCTTCTTCAGGCTTACATCTTGCTTGTAGAAGGGGCCTGAGTTTCCTTGAAAGCTTGCATATTGTAATCTTTCTAGTTAGCCAATAAAAGGAGTCATTTTGCTTAACTTCTCACCACATCCAATCTTATGGAAAAATATAAACATATGCATTAGATAAAATACTAAAAAATGTATTCATTAAAGCAAGTCTGCATTAAGACCCCCAAGGCCCCTGGGTGACTTCATGAATAGAGCAGACAGTTGGCCACACACAGACACAGACACCCTGCCATTTAATACGACTGCACTGCAGTGGGGACTCGAGCACCGAAGGGTGGTGGGGGGGATTGGTGTTTGTGGCACGTGGACTCCTTATCGTTTTATGAAGCAGGTGGGTGGGGGGATCCCCTTTTATGATTTTTATGATCATTTCACTGAGCTTCTTCCTTGCTGGGAGAAGATTGTGAGTGGTCAAAAGTCGGAGGATCCTGGGCGGGCACTCGGAGGACCCTGATGCATTGAGGTGTCACGCCGTCATTCCTGAGGCTGGACAGACATGCTGTGTGGAACGTGCGGACAACGTGAGCATGCGTTATTTGTAAAGAGTGCATTACATCCTTAAAGATTATTGGAGACTCCCTGAAAGTGAATTTGAAATAGCCGCACATCTTAGTCTGCCTTCATCTCTGCTGATGCTATAATAAAGCTAAGTCCAGTTTACTTCTGTATGTTCTTCATCCACCGCCTGCTCCGTCCTGCACTACAATTCCATGAAGATGGCCTCCACACATATGAGGCTGGAGGTACGAAGCAGGAAGGACTGACTCGCGACTTCTTCATTTAAACCTAATGGGTGACGTTCACTTCAGTGCGTATGTAGCTAACAGATTAACTTTTTTCTTTTTTATTGCATATGTAGCCCCCTGAAGTCACCATCGAGGTTTCCTTTTCTATCCATGTGTATAGAAGGTCCGTCCCGTGTGTCCAGACTGCTGTCCTAAAACTGCTGTGGCTCTGCAGTCAGACGCTTTTCTAAAACATTGATGAGCACACCTCACCAACTTGGGCTTTCTTCCATTTGCAGTGTCATGGGGCTCCTGGTTCGATCATGTGACTGGCTGGTGGGACGTCCGTGAGAGCCACTGCATCCACTATGTCTTCTACGAGGACCTGAAGCAGGTAAGTGCGTCTGTCTCACACGAGGGTCCCTCCTGCTCCGTCAGCTCAAGCTATTCCTGGTTCTCTGCTCATACAGGACCCCATAAAGGAAATCAAGAAGGTGGCGCTCTTCCTGGGCAAGACGCTCAACAAAGAGTTGCTGGACACCATCCTTGAACACACCTCCTTCAATAAGATGAAGGACAACCCCATGACCAACTTCAGCACGGTGCCACCGTTTGTCTTCAAGCACGACATCTCACCCTTTATGAGGAAAGGTTGGTTTTCCACCTCCTTCCCTGCAGTGCCACATCCGGGCTGCTGTTCTTTATTTGTTTGTTTTGTTTTTTGATTTGCTGCCCTTTTGGATTTTGTGCCCACCAGGAACTGTGGGGGACTGGAAGCTGCACCTGACCGTGGCGGAGAACGAGAGATTTGACGAGGAGTACCAACGGCGCATGGCTGCCACCTCCCTGACCTTCAGGACTGAGCTCTGAGTGGCCGTCCTCCATTCACCTTTGACAGATGCGAGCTCCCCATGTGGCCACTAGGGGGCAGTTTTCCCACGGTGTATATTAGGTATTATGATTATGTGTATTTTGTATCTTTGCATTTTTTTAATATTTGTTACTAATTATTAAGTAAAGAAAAGCACTGACCCAAACTGACTTCCAGCCTGCTCTTGAAAGTGGTGGCCAGCTTCTGCTCAGATGACACCCCTGCATTTTGAGCCCCCGTGGAGATGGCCGTCTTCCTTTGCTTTGGGTAAGCAGATTGTGGTCATCGTCCGATGTCTGCAGTGACAGGTCCATCCCCCATATTCTTTATGGGCACACTCTGTAAATGAGACCCGTTGACCTCACTGCTAATGATTAACAAATAAGACCCCCCCCGCAGTCTCCACCGCTCATTGACCTTTATTAACATTCCTGTCTCCCGCTGGCCCAGAGTGCCACCCGCCTCGTTTCAGTCCCGGTCTGCTGCTCTTGGGATGAGTGAGTGCCCACGTTGTGCCCACTCAGAGGAGGTCCCTGAACGGGATGTCCACTCCATCCATCCAGCGTGCATACGCTCGGTCAAAGAGTTGTCTCTGCTGCTCGGAGAAATGGTTCTGCCAGTCACCGACCTCACCTGGGAATGAGAAAGAGAAGAACTGATCAGGGAGAGGCGAGAGCGAGGAAAGCAGAAGGAAAAGTGCAGTGAGTGACCACCACTCTGAATAGAAGAAACCGATGGGCGTGTGACAGGTGACAATGTGTGGAGAGACCACGGCTGACGCAGAGCGGACCTCAACTGAGCAACAGGCAGTTAGGATGACCAGGCTGAGTACATTCAGATTGGGCCTCTGAAACTTTAAATGCAGAATGACCACACTGACCAGGACCACAATACCCAAAGTGTGACCGCACCATGTGTTTCAGGTGACCATCCTACTTCCATTGCCACTGATTGCTTACATGCAGGGTGACCACACTAGCCAGAGAATAAAGCTGTGGACTATGCCAGGTATTGGGTGATCACACAGGCCTGCGGACTTGTGCAGAATAACCAGCAGAAAGACCCACAGAGTGAAAACATTGACTGCATCATCTATAGTGACCATAGATGCAGCATGCAGGGGCTGATCCTGCTGACCACAGCACCACTGTGTACCAGGTGACCATAGTGTGACACAGTTTATAGTGCCTTAGTGGCTCAATGAACCTCCTTGCTGGACATCACTATGGCCAGGGGGAGCAGACTGCCTACTGCCAAACTATGGACACCACCAAATGGGAGTGGCCACATTCACTGTGTGTGTGAGAGAAAGAAAAAAGGTGGCCAGGAGATGACCAGTCCATGCAAAGTCACCGTGCCAGTTTGTTGACCTGTGATCACCAAAATGAATGACCACGTGGCTTATGTTCCTAGCAGACCACCACTACACAGTGTGTGTGTGGGAGGGGGCAACTAGAACCTCAATGTCCACAGAATGACCTGACCAACCACAGGCTGAACTCTGTGACCACTGTGGCATTAGAATGACCCCTTTCAAATCTAAACAACAGTGCACTCTAAGTAGGCCAGGCACTATGACAGGGTCACCTCGTCCCTGACGGATCACACGTTCCAAAAATGTACCTGCTGTGGCAGGCCTGGCCACTGAAAATAACTGGACAGAACAGACGGACCTTTCCTCATGAATGGTGACACGCTGTGGTCAAAGAGGTTCTTTGGAAAAGAGGTGTAGTTGGCCATCGGGTTGTTCTTCATGGACGAGAAGGACGTGAGTTCCACAATCTTGTCAATGATGTCCTCTGGCAAAACTCGCTCCAGGAAGTCCAGAATCTTCACAGTTTGCTGCCGCGGATTCTGAAAGGAACCAACAAAATGAAAATGGAATGAGCCAGAGAGTCTGGGTGAGCAACCAGAGAGTACGGAAATGGACAGACTGGCCGGCGTGAAGGTGTGATCACTCGATGGTAGGTGTAGGACAATGAGGCAAGAGATTGGGGATGTGGCCAGGCCTTCTCGTACCTCCTTCAGATCTTCATAGAAGAGGTACAGAATTTGGTGAGTCTTCTTCTCTGCCCAGTAGCCTTTCACATGGTCACTCCAAGGTCCCCAGGCCACTGTGACACACAACAAGAAACCCAGTAAAGACACAGACAGGCCCTGGACCTCAAGGCGCAGTTTGGCAGTGGTCAGTGGGCACGCTCACCTTCGCCCTTTATGAACTTGGTGATGTACTGGTCCCAGGTGCCAGGATCGGGCTGAGTTTTGTTCATCCGATCAAAGTGGTAGTAGGACACAGCGTTGTCTTTTGCATTGCGAGCCACGTAGATGACCTGCAAGAAGACGGAGTGATTAGTAGTGAAAGTGTTTGACAGCAGTGACACTAGAAGGGGTGGACCTCCAATACTCCTTGGACACAGCAGGACTGACAGAATGAGGTCAAGGTACCTTGAGTGTCCAACCCACCATCAGCCTGAACTCAAGGGGCGTCTACTGCATGGCATGGCCTGGCATGGTTTACTTACTGTACTTGTCATGACAGTCTGGTGAATCGTGTGATCAGTCAGGACACAATGACACACCTGCCACCTACCTTACAGAAGTCAAAGCTGATGAGGTGACAAGTTTCTACCAATGGGCATTGCTGAATAATGCCACTGGATATGGAGTGGACAAGCCATAGAGTTCACTTGGATGACTGGACTTGTCGTTCCAGCACATCTCACAGATGTTCCATTGGATAAAGATTTGGGGAATTTGGAGGCCATGTCAACACCTTCAACTCTTGGTCATTGGTTCCTCCTGCTGAAGGAGGTCACTGCGTAGTTTGCAGCAATCTTTAGGTAGGTGGTACATGGCAGAGTAACACATCATGAATGCCAGGACACCAGGCCTTCCAAGCAGATCACTGTGCAGAGCATTACACCGCCTCTGCCAGCTTGACTTCTTCTGCTGCCCCAGGTAAACGGCACACACGTACCTGGCCGTCCACATGATCTAAATGAAGAGAGTGATTCCACAGAACTGGCCATCTTCTTCCATTTCTCCATGGCCCAGTTCTGACTCATTTGAGGTGCTTTTGGCAGTGGGCAGGGGTCAGCACGGGTACTCTGACTGGCCTACATGGCAAGCTGCAATGCGTTGTGTGTTCTGGCACCTTCCTCTCATTTTTCAAGTTCTCACCTTGCATTTGTTCTCCCAGATAGATCGTGGCACAAGATGGAAGGGGAGGTGGGTCTTGATGATTCGGGGCCGAGGCATCTTGTTGAGCAGCTCCACCCCTACAACAGAGAGGTGCCAGTGAGCGAGTGAGGCCATTTACCGGTAGGCATCGGGGTCAAGCAGCAACGGATTGAAGGCTCACCTGATGGAATGGGTGGTGGGGAGATGATCTCCAGGAAGGGGATCCTCACGAACGTCGGCGCCCTCTGGCATTTCACGGCATCTCCATCGTTATAAATCAAGTCGATGATTTCTTGCACCCAGGTTGTGCCTGCAGAAAGGAGCATGGGACGGATTAGTGGTGGGGCTTGAGGGAGACGTTAGAACAGGTGACAGATGTGCCATTAAACGTGTCATTTCCTTTATCTGATGGCTTCACATCTTGACTTGACACCTGATCTGGCAGTCGTGCGGCAGAGCTGATAAAGACAGAGGAGGGTCTCGCATTTTGAAGTTGGTGGCATCATTCTGAAGTCTGCTCCTACACATGAACAAGTTGCGACTCTTCTATTTTTAATTTTTTTTTTTTGTTTTGGTCAAATTTTAATAAAAAGCTGTCAACTTCACACCTCCTTTGACTTTTGTTCAGTTTGTAGTGAGATAGCAGAGGCTGAGCGGTGTGGTAGGCCATTGTGGTCTTGTTGGTAGGCCGAGTTCCACTTCTCTGATTGATGTCATGATGAACTCTCAGAAAGAACTCAAAAAGTCTGCAGTTTCTAAATGGCCTGACGAGTACAAAATCACTCAAAAGGAGTGGAAAACTGCAAAACCCCTGGCCCACCCTCCACAAAAATGTGATTTTTACATTTACTCTTTTAAATGATCAGAAAGTCCAAAAACAGTCCATCCATCTTCCTAACTGACAACTCCGGGGCAGAGTTGTGTGGAAGTTGGAGGCAATCCTAGCAAACAATGGGCACAATCCCTGGACGGTGTGCCAGTCCATCGCAAGGTGAACACACACACGGGCATCACCAGTTCACCTAAGGAAACTGCTGTGGACACTGGGAGAACATGCAAACTCCAGCCTCTGGGGCTGAACCGATGTCACCTTTTCAAGTCAGCAGTGCCACCATTGTGCCACCCCAAAGGCAAACCAATAAAACATGCACACAAAATCCAATAAGGCAAGAATGAAAAACCAAAAAGAAGAGGAAACATTCATGAGCTCAAAAAATCTGAAGTCTTACAAAGGGGGGAATCACAACGGGATCTGAACAACACAAGCAAGAAGAACTGATGGCTCAGCACTGAACTGAGACCAATGGGCGAATGAGTTGGAGCTTCTTGGGTCACACCTTACGACCTAATTAAGTTAATGGCGGGGAAAGAGTAACTGAGTAGATTTAGGGGAAAAAATCTAAATAATACAAAAAATACAAAGTAAGAAAACTAAACGCAAAATAAAGTCGATCCAACGACAGACAAAACACATTGGCTACGTCAAGAATGAACCAAAAATACTACGAGGGCTTCAAAAGTAAGAGCAACTCAGAACAAAAAAAGACCCAAATCTCATTAAAGAGGAAATCACAAGGTGAGCCGAACAACACAATCATGGAGAACTAGCGGCTCGGCACCGAACTGAGGCCAACAGGCATCTGCATTAGGAGTCGTCAGGTCCCATCTCAAGCCCCCGTTAGGTTAAGAGTGATGAAAGGTGACAGGGTAGAAAACACAAAAGGAGCAAAAGAAAGTTTGAAAAATTAAAAAAAAAACAAACAACAAAGCAAAGACACAACTTTAATGGGACGCGATTTAGCCATCTGTATGTAAGCCTGACGTGCCAGTGCTGGACTTTATGGAGTTTTTAACTCATTTTAGAAATGCATTTCTGTGGACATTTCACCACAACACCGTTATTGTTTAGATTAGCTGCCACCGTTTTTGTGACATTTTGTTTGCGGTTGCTGTGACGAGAGAGAAGCGGGAGTGTGTGGCACACAACATCATCAGTGCCACTGTATCAAGGCTGGCGTGCACATTCCCAGATCATCCGAGATTATGGATCCACACTGCAGTGCAAATCTTCACACTCAGATGCTTTGTGGAGCGGCTTCACGGTGCTACACTTGGCGACGAGGATGGGATTTGCACTGCGGAAGACAGGAGTGTGGTGTCGACATTGTGTAGATAAGGTGGGAGTTAACATGGGGACAGCACGGCTGACGTCACCAGGAAGTGTTCTGCTCCCAGCGGCTGATTGCAGGAGTTCTTCTATTAGGAGATCGCTTTGTGAGCCCCATGTGGTGCGTTCTTGACCGGCCACCGGCAGTTCAGTACGGTGGAGTATCGCCTTCCATTGTTCCCTCGTCACAATCTCACTTTGTCCACACCAGCCTTCACACCTTTACAAATTGAGAGATGGTGCGAGTTCACAACAGTCCAAGTTGGATAGAACATCTCCATTAATTATGCGTAACTAATGTAATCTAATTTCATTTTTGGCTTAAAAACTTCAGCTGTGAGTTTCTGATTGCTTTGGGATTTTGATGAAGGATCGATATGACAGTCAAGTGACAGCCTTGATGGCTGTCCTCATTTACAGTATTGCAATGTTTCTGTTTATCTTCACTTATCAAGGCCACTCTGGCTATAAAATGGGTGGTGCTTAAGGAAAAGGTGCTGACACGCGATTGGCTGATACGTTGAAGCAGTGGATGGCGCCGTGTACCTCTGTTCTTTAGAAGTCTGTAGGCTCCTTGTTGTCCTTAATTCTTGTCAAGATTCAACACAATTCCTCTCTCCAGTTATACGACTATCAAGCATTGCTATCTTACCTGTTTTGTGAGAAGTCCATCTCTGACCTCTGACTCTGAAGCCTACCTGCTTTGGGGTAAGTGGAGATGATCAGATCATCTGGGAATGCCTGGAAGTTCTCGACTATATCCCAGCCATCAGCTATGGGCTCCATGAGTGGGACTCCCTTCACAAGCTTCAAGGGGAATCGTCTGAGCTTTGCCAGGGCAGTAGCTTCCAGGTAGGAGTTATCACCCTCCATTGTTCCCCCGTCACAATCTCACTTTGTCCACGCCAGCCTTCACACCTTTAAATAAAGACATGTATCTGATGAGCGTGAGAATGACCCTGGTGCTGCACCTGGAATTAACTGGAATATGCCCAAGTATATCTGAGAGGAGAGATGGCCCATACAATCATATCCCACCATCAGTTGAGATGTTGAGATGTCATCACCCAGTAACACTGCATTGGAAAGCCTCCCCTCAGGTTATCCCAGGATGCTGATTGGCCAGGAGGCGTGATTGACCACAGGCTGCCTTTGTTGGTGCCAGACAGCCATTCACGTCATGCCCAGCAGGGACCCCCAAGTCATTCTTCAAGTTACTTTTCATTCCAGCTGGAGCCCCCATCACATTCAATGTGCTAAGCTGGAATTGACTTGGATAGGAGAGACAGTGCCAGTTCGACATTTTACATTGGACTGAAGCATTTGAATTGTAAAAATGGCAGAAGACCACAAGGGCATGCTGGGGTGGAACTGAAGGTCATGAGGAGCTGAGAAAAATGGAACTGTGACTTCAGAATGGAGCTGGGAACCCCCAGTGATGGCAACGAATGTCAGAAGGAGTGGCAAAGGGGTCTTTGAAGACTACAAAAATAAAATGGTTAGAAGAAACAAGAACCTGATGAAAACAAGACATGGAGATGACAGCTGGTGAATGCGGTCTGGAGGCTGTCAAGACCCTGGAGGGCCACAGGATCAGAGAAGTGAGCATATCGTGATACCCTTTAGGACCCCCGAGTGTTCTAGGAATAGAACTCGGGTCAATCAGAACACAGAATGAGGAGGTGTAAGCACTGAAATCCACACAGACATGAGTGTAACGTGAAGTACGACTAGGAGTAGGATTACAGAAGGACAGTGTTTGGGGTCAACTGGTGGAGAAGATTTAAGTGATGAGGACAAGAGCCGTAAAGTGGGAGCCCCTTAAGCAGGGATGGAGTAAAGGTGAGGACAAAAATATTTAAAGGTGATGGGAGTCTGCAGAGACTGCTGGAGGACAAGCAGTGAATCCATTGATAGGCTTGCTGGGGTGGGACTACAATTGGGACCCTCAGCAATCAGGACAGTCTTTGTGGGTCCTTGGGATCAGTACAAGAAGAAGCTGTAGATGATGACAAAAGCATCTTGTGAAGGGGGAGTACTTGGAGTAGACATGAACAAGAGGTGACGATACAACGGAGACCTGCAGAAGTGAGCCAGAGTCCCATGGATGGTGTAAAAAAAACAGGAGTGGACCCTTTGTTGGGCATGGTGCCAAAGAGCTGGAGCAAAACTGGGGTCTTTGACAGCAGTTAGACCTGGAACTGGAAACCTGGAAGAAATGGAGCTGGTGTTGTGGACCCTGAAGACCATGTAGGCTTAGGTGGAATCTCAGAAGGACCTTCAGGACAGTCTTTGGGGGAACATGAAGACATAGAGGATGAGGACAACAGCAAGTGAAATGAGAAATGAGCCGACTGAAAGGCTTCAACTGAAGTTTCAATGAAAAAAGAAGAAGAGGGAGTAGGAGGAGGAGGAGGAAGAGGAGGCGGAGGCGATAAAGCCTACTGGGAATGGAGCTGGCGTCACTTGGCTTTAAAAAATGAGAAGTGGCCATTTCTAAGTGCCAGGTGAACCAAGGTGGAATCTCAGATGGGACACAGGACATTCATTGAGAATATGTGGGGTCAACAGGGCAAGATGTAGATGATGAAGACAACAGCCATTGAGTTAGAAACCTCTTAAAGTAGACTTGGAGTAGGGGTGAAGACAACCATATCTAGGGATGATGAACAGGATAACAAGGAATGAACCTTCTGCGAAGTTGTTGGAGTGATCTATGACTGGGGTCATTGACACATCGATGAAGAGCAGGGAGAGGCTACTGAGTATGGAGCTGGCATTCCTTTGGTCTACAAAATGTTGATTTGTGATTCCTGAGGACCAGATGGGCTCTGTGGAGATCACAGAAAGACCTTCAGGGCTTCAGCAAGCGAATCCGTTGAGAAGCTTTGTGTAACGTAGCTGGAGCAGAACTACAGCTGGGATCTTTGATCTTCAGGGCAGCTTGTGTGGGTTTAGAGGGGATGAAGATGTAGATTAATGATATTAGAGATAACATAGTATATCCCTCCAACACTAAGGATCCACCTAAACCCCAGCATCCTGTTATAAACAAATTCAACTCTTTCACTAGGATAGATTTACCTGATTTAAAGAAAATAATATCTCAATTAAAACCCTCCACATGCATCCTTGACCCGATACCAACAAGGTTTTTCAAAGAAGTATCAGGCGTGCTAATTGATAATGTTCTGGACATAGTAAATTCGTCACTAGATACGGGGGTCTTCCCAGACTGTCTTAAGACTGCTGTAGTTAAACCCCTACTTAAGAAACATAATCTCGACCCCTCAGCTCTTGAAAATTTTAGACCCATCTCTAACCTGCCTTTCTTAAGTAAAGTTCTGGAGAAGGCAGCCATTATGCAGTTAAATGACCACCTCAATAAACCTGCTATTCTTGATAAATTTCAGTCGGGTTTTAGAACAAATCACAGCACAGAAACTGCACTCGTTAAAGTAGTAAATGACTTGCGAGTGAATGCAGACAGAGGCCATTTATCTGTTCTCATCCTCTTAGATCTGAGTGCTGCATTTGACACCATTGATCACAACATTCTTAGAAATCACCTTAGTCAATGGGTGGGCCTCTCTGGCAGGGTCTTAAATTGGTTTGAATCCTACCTGGCAGGGAGAAAATATTTTGTTAGTTGTGGGAATTACAACTCAAGACACATGATATCCGATATGGTGTTCCACAAGGCTCTATCCTGGGTCCGCTGCTCTTCTCAATCTACATGCTTCCGTTAGGTCAGATTATCTCAGGGCACAACGTGAGCTACCACAGCTATGCTGATGACACACAGCTGTACTTATCAATAGCTCCTGATGACCCTGATTCTATTGATTCACTAACAGAATGTCTGACTTGTATCTCAGAATGGATGAATAGTAACTTTCTCAAGTTAAATAAAGAGAAAACTGAAATTTTAGTGATCAGCAATAATGGATACAATGAGGCTATTAGAAATAAACTGGATACATTAGGATTAAAAGTCAAGACGGAGGTAAAAAGCTTAGGGGTGATTGTTGACTGTAATCTGAATTTTAAATCACATATTAATCAGATCACTAGGACAGCATTTTTCACTTAAGAAACATAAGTAAAGTTAGACCTCTTATATCACTGAAAGATGCTGAGAAATTAGTTCACGCGTTTGTTTTCAGTCGACTAGATTACTGTAACGCACTCCTCTCAGGACTACCCAAAAAAGACATAAATCACTTGCAACGAGTGCAGAATGCAGCTGCTAGAATCCTAACTAGGAAAAGAAAATCTGAGCACAT
>NW_024381118.1:0-1577 GCF_016835505.1 Polypterus senegalus | reverse complement strand
TATAATGCATGTTTTCTTCAGCGCTTTTTGGAGGTCTTCCTGGTTTTCCTACTCGCGTTGACAGTCAGTTCACGTGATTACATGGGAGGCGTGATGATGTCACACGAAACTCCGCCCCCACGGCTTTCGAGCTCAACTCCATAACAGTAAATGGAGAAAAATACCTTCCAGTTATGACCATTACGCATAGAATTTCGAAATGAAACCTGCCCAACTTTTGTGAGTAAGCTGTAAGGAATGAGCCTGCCAAATTTCAGCCTTCTTACCCACAAGGGAACTTGGAGAATTAATGATGAGTCAGTGAGGGCTTTGCCTTTTATTAGTATATTCTCCTCTAGCGCTGATGTCCGAGGTTCAATTCCCAAGAGGGGTGCAGTGAGTGTGCACGCCTGATGAGCCCAGAATTAGGGCAAAACACGTTCCGCGTACTGTTTGCATTATTTGACAGTAAAACTATTTCAATATATTCCATATATATATTTTTACATTTATATGTTTTACTAAGTTGTATTAGAAATGGGTATGTGACACCTGTGTAATACAATGAAACGTATGCCATGGTGAAATAGACCTTCAGAAGGGCATACGACCAACTCATCTATTTCACCATAGCATTTCTCTAAATATACAAGGATCATGTGTTCATATTCGCCATGGTGAAATAGATGAGTTGGTCGTATGCCCATATATATATATATATATATATATATATATATATATATACCAGCACTTCGATTCATTTTACCCTCGCACCCCTTGGTTTGAGAAGAAGTATGAAAAATATGAGGTTAACGCAGAACAACAGATCACCAATTGAAGCTTTATGAATAATAGATACTTTATTCACCATCAATAATTGTTTTGGTAAAGCAATACACAGTGTAATCCTCCTTCCATTTTGTAATTTTTTTGCGACTGGCCATGATTAAATGAACAGTAAAAAAGTAAGAGCGAAGCGAGGGTGACTGATTCAGGCAGGCAGGCTCAATAGTTTGCAGGCCTGATGTAGTGCGCGTCAAGTCGATCTACAATGCGCGATCAGATTCGAAAAAATATATCTTTTCAAGATCTATTTAGAAATAAGTAGGTTCTAATTAATCGACAGAAATATCTTTTGTAGGAATTTACGTTGAATTTAGTCTTTAAATGAAGAAAAATTTATGCAATGATGACTAAATTTAACTTACATTCTTACCAAACATATTTCTGTCGACTAAATGAAAATTACTTATATTTAAAATTTAAATAGAACTTGAACAGAATACGATAGTTAATAATACCCATAACACTAAGAGCGTTTTAACAAGCAGTGTATTGCACTGATACGAAATAGCCTGCCCATTTCATTATTTGGGAATGGATAGATAAATTAAGATTTTGTACAAATAATGTTTTTCATTTTTCTTCCTCGATTGATTCTGGCACCCCAAGCTACAGCTGCTCGCACCACAAAGGATATATATATATCTATATATATACAAAGTATATATATATATATATATATATATATATATATATATATAGATATACATATATAGATATATACTAATAAAAGGCAAAGCCCTCACTGACTCACT
>NW_024381117.1:0-7951 GCF_016835505.1 Polypterus senegalus | reverse complement strand
AAAAAAAAAAAAAGCAAGAATCCCAAAAAAAAAGCTGTTGGAAAAAACCCCTGGAAAAAATTTAAATCACATTGATGTTAGATCATTACATTGGCTACCATTGTCTTTCAGTTGATTTTAAAATTTTTACTAATTGTATATGAAGCTTTAAACCTTGCTCCTTCTTATTTTTGGAGTTCTTGTTCCAGTCCAAGTCATAAACTTGATCTTCTAACAAATGTCTGTTTACAGTTCAAGAGAAAGCATAAAAGAAGTGATGCTGTGGCCTTCTGCTGTTATGCAAAATCTGGAATACTTGACCAACAGAGATGTGCCAGTCTAACACTGTAGATCATTTAAAAAAACTTCTAAAAACCCACTGTTTTAATTTGTTTCATAAGTATTTTTTAGTTCTACCCATTAATATAGTACATATGCATAGAATTATCATACACTTCAATAAATTTGCAATCTTTACTTTTCTGTGCTTTCCTTTCCGGTTTTCACTCATCACTAACTCCCACTCACCAAGTCCTGTGCAGTGGTATGACCTAATGTAGTCTACCTCTTTCTCTGTAGAAATGTCCTGACACTGCACTCAATGGGAGAAACTGGACAAACACTCTTCCAAAGAATGAATTTACAGGTTCCATATCAAACATGGCAACACAGATGTTCTGTAGCAGCCCACTTCAACAGTCATGGACACTGTGCAGGGACTTTAAAGTCACAGTGCTTATGGGCAACTTCAGAACATATCAAGAAGAAAAGAATGGGAAGTGAAACTTATGCTAAAATTCAAAACATTGCAACATGGTTTAAACAGAGACAAGAGTTGTATGGCCAGATATCAGGATTGTTTGCATCTCTTGGACCTGACACAGACAACCTGACTACAGACCTGCATTACTTTGAACAACTCATCAGAAACTTCAAAGATTTTGTTGGACAGTTATCTTATCCAAAGATCTTGCCAATACATTGTTCTTCTCACTTGCTAAATGAATTTTAGCCTGAGGAGGTCTATTAATTTTACATTTAAGATGTCTCACTTAAGGTTTTCCAATGTTGTATCTGCCCTAGTATCTGTATATAAACACAGGGAACTCCAGTTTTATTGCCTGAAGAAGGGGCCTGAGTTGTCTGGAAAGCTTGCATATTGTAATATTTTTAGTTAGCCAATAAAGGTGTGATTTTCCTTGACTTCTCACTTTTTATAAAACTCTACTCTAATTTGGTGCTGATGACTTATTTAGTACTGCCCTAAATTTTATTGATTTTATTGTAATCATTCCATACAAATAGATCAGTTTTACAAAACATAGGATTGAAAGAAATCAACCCCCACCCGTGAAAGATAGCATGGCCAATGGACTAAAACTTAAAAATAGTAAATATGAATAAATTGATGAGTTTATTAGGTGGATAGAGATAAATGGAGAAAAAAAGAAATGGGAGAGAATTTACTTCCTCGGTGCTTTAAAAAGCTTATTCTAAAACATTATTGATTAGATCCTGTCGGGTTTTTGAAAAGATCCTCTAAGTGAGAATTTGAGAATTTGATATTTTCCAATTTCAAATAATATAAAACATCAGTTACCCACTGATTTAAAAAGGAGAGTTAGGATTCTTCCAGTTTGCAAAATAAGTCTGTGTGCCAATGGTGTAGTGAAGGCAATCACAGTTTGTTTGTCTTTCCCCACTTTAAGTCCATCTGGAAGAACAAAAACCCAAGCTGTTAGTGGATTAGGGGATTGTGCTAAAGGCTGTCTGAAAGGAACTTAAAATTTTTGTCCAGAATGATGTTAATTTGGGTGCAGGCCCAAAACATGTGACCCATCAGCAGATCAGCGGGGGAGCAGAAAGCGGAAGCAAGTCTCCCAAGGCACGTGGCCTTGAAAGCCCCCGAGCAAGTTTACCTGAGGTAAAGCTGGCAGCTGACCAGTAGAAATAACCGGCAGTGAGAAATTAAATCGATGCAGCGGGCGGGGGAAACTTAAAGCGACGGTGATTCAGCTAAACCCACGGAGCGCGGGAGCACCTATAAAACGGCAAAGATGACTTCAACATTTAATGTAAGTTCTATCTGCTCTCTGCCCATCGAGGGCACGTTTATTTTTGTTGTGTCCTGCGGTATGTACAGCTCAGGTTTTCCGCCGGACGGTGCAGATAGCTTCACCTGCCAAAAATGTTTAGTTAATTTAGAGTTGGTGGGAAAATCCAAATTGGAGGACCGCGTTAGGAATCTGATGGCGATTAGGCAAACCGAAAATTGGATCGACTCGGTTTGTTTAGACAATTGCTACATCTGATTGCTTCAGTCTCCAGGCCCCACTGTAGTCAGTGCGAGGCAAAATCAGCAGCACCAATTCAGCCACAGGGCGAGTGGGTAACAGTAAGGGGGGGGTCAAGAATCCAAAATTTAGTCCCCAGCACCCAGGTCCAATTCGGACCCAGAACAGGTTCTCAGCTCCCCATGGCGCTCTGTGAAACTGAGAATAATAAAGTGCTCAAAATTTGGGATTCCATAGTGCGGAATGGGGGGAATTCCAAACTATGTTAAACCAGCAGTTAATGTAAAGGTACTTGCAGGGCCAAGATTTCTGGCATAAAGGCCGCTTGGACCGTGTTGCCGACGATGAAGTATCTACCTTATTGCTGCATTCGGCACTAATGATTTTTTTACAGCAATCTAAAATTATTAAAGCGGAACTTCATCTCTCACACCAAAGCAAAAAACAAAATGTGGGAATTTAATTGTATCTGGTCCCTTCCCAAAAGATTGTATAGAGGGATGTGATTTATAGCAGATTGCATTCCTTTCACTACGGGTTTTGAAACCTGGTGTGCAAATAAAAGCATAGCATTTGTGAACAATTGGGATGATTTTTGGGAAGGCCTGGATTTTTCAGAAGAGATGGTCTTCATCCTAACTGGAGGGGATCTTATGTATTATCCCAAATATGGCAGCAAAACTGCCTGGTTGACTGATTAGAGCACCACCCAGGCCGCAGTCAGTGATCTTAAATCACAGGCTGTTGTTTATCCCACCTGTTATTTTCCTGGCTGTTCCCCCAATCCCTGTTGTGGGGCATCCAGTAAATTTAGTCTTGATACAAACCTTAAATTAATTGATAACCAAAAATAAGCTGTATAATTAGACCAAGGGAAAAAACCAGACCCTCCACCTGGGGCATCTGTAATAGAAATTTCTTCAAATTAAAACAAAAATATATCAGCAGTTCAGAAAGAACCATGCATTTTTAAATGCTGTTTATTGAACATTAAGCTCTCTTGGCACTAAAGCTGTTTTGGAAAATGATATCATATTAAGTTCAAAATCTGATCTGTTCTTACTGAAACCTGGCTTAGTAAATATACATGTTCCCCTAACTGAGGCTCACCAGATGGATACTCTTTCCCTTCATAAGTCTAGAGATTCTGGTCGAGGAGGAGGCTTTGGAAATTCATTGTAACAAAATGCAAATCCTCCTAAAAATTTAGGCAACTTTACATCCTTTGAGGCTTCATTTTAAATATAAAACAGATTTCAACACAATTATAGTGCTAGTCTACAGACCACCAGGGCCATATTCATTGTTCATGACTGAATTTAGCAACCTTCTGTCTGATTTGGCTATAAATTATGATCACGTAGTACTGATGGGGGATTTTAATGTACACATTGATGTGAAACTGACAATTTTAGAAAAATGTTTTACTTATTTGTTAAATTCAGTAGGATTTTGTCAGATTGTCAAAGGTCCAACTCATAATCATAACCATACATTAGATTTAATTATAACTTACAAAGTTGAAATTCAAAATTTAAATTTTACTCCATTAAAGGGTTATTTCCGATCACTTCTTAATTACGTTTGATTTAGTTCTGCCTGCCAGGCCTTTTAAATTTTAAAACAAAGACAGTGCGACATCTAGATTGTAATTCTGCTTCAAAATTTATAGATACCTTGAGTAAGTCAAGGTGTAATTGTTGGAAACCATTTAGATCAGTTAACATCACATTATAATGTGACCTTGAGAGATGCTTTGGACACAGTGGCTCCTCTAAAAAAAAAAGTGATCAAAGCACATAGAAACTCTTCCTGGTTTAATAGAAAATACTGGGGCTCTTAAATTAGAGTGTGAAAACTGGGCTAGATGGAGAACAACAAAGCTACATGTCTTTCAAATTGCATGGACAGAGATGTAAATAAATATAAAAAAGGGCCCCTTTAAAAACTCGCTCAGAATACTATTCTACATTAATGAATAGCAATAATAAAAAAACCTAGGGTACTTTTTAGAGCAGTGGCTAAATTAACAAATGAATTCAGATCTACAGTGCAAAATACCAACAGATATTAGCAGTACAGACTTTATGAACTTCTTCAATGAGGAAATTAAAAATATAAGATCCCAGATCTCAGCATCACAGTACAAACCAAATACTACAGCAGACCATGCTATTGCATTCAACACTTTAATTTTAATCCTGTAACTCACCAGGAAGTCTTAAATTTAATTACTAAAATGAACCACTACTTGTTCCCTAGATCCAGTGCCAACAAAACTAGTAAAAAGTTAAATTTGGGTGTTCTTGCAGCGCCCCATTTTAACCATTATCAATAGTTCATTACTGCATGGCACCGTACCTGATGCACTAAAAAGTGTCAGTTATTAAACCTTTACTTAAAAAGTCGGGCCTAACCCACACATACTAAATAACTATAGGCCTATTTCAAATTTACCATTCTCTCTAAAATACTAAAAAAGTAGTCACCAGTCAGCTTCAGTCCCCCTTACACATTACAATTTATTTGAGAAATTCCAGTCTGGCTTTCACTGGTCATAGTACAGAACGCACTAACACGGGTTTGTAAATGACATTCTGATATCCTCTGATGAAGGAAATTCCCCTGTAATTATGTTGTTGGACTTAAGTGCACGTTTGACACCATTGACCATTCATTTTACTGCACAGGCTAGAAAAACGATGTTGGGCTTACAGGCCCGTGCTCTTGTTCAATTCTTATTTATCAAATCGATTCCCAAAAATGTACGAAATGTGCAGACAGTACTCCATCATTATACAGAAGTTCAATATGGTGTCCCAGGGAACCCCAGTACTGGGACCTTTCTGTTTTCACTTTACACGCTTCACTGGGATCTCTCATTGGAAACATAACGTTAATTTTCCCCGTATGCAGATGACACCAGTTATACCTTTCATTTTAAATCAAATGAAGTTTCTCCGTGTTGTCTTTAATTAGTTGTGTTAGTAATTAAAGGAATGGATGAATGAGAACTACTTGTCTTTAAATACAGATAAAACAGAGATGTTAATTGTTGGAGGAATGGGGCTGATCACAGCAATATTTTGGTTTATTTAACTCAGTTGGAATCCCAATTAATTTTACTGAATCAGCCCCAATCTAGGAGTTATCTTTGACTCTAGCATGTCATTTAATTCGCATATTTCAAAATTTGTTCAAAACATGTTTTTCCATCTTAAAAATATTAGGAAATTAAGTCGCTTTCTAAATAAACAGGATTGTGAGAAAATTTAAATTTATGCATTTATCTCTAGTAGGATTGACTACTGCAATGGTGTTCACTGGCTATTCAAACTGTTCTCTATACAGCCTGGTTAATCCAAAATGCCGCTGCAAAATTATTACAAGAACAAGAAAATATGAACACATAACCCCAGTTCTTAAATCTTTACACTGGCTCCCAGTTAAAATTCAGGCAGATTTTAAAATCCTCCTTTTAACATATAAAGCATTAAAAAGGCCAAAGGTCCGGCTTACTTGTCTGAACTTATCATGACTTACAAACCTGAAGCGCACATTAAGATCTCAAAATGCCGGTCTGCTTAGGATTCCATGGATTAATAAAATAACAGTGGGAGGTGGGCTTTTAGTTACAGGGCCCCCAAACTGTGGAATGGTCTTCCCGCTTCCATAAGAGATGCCCCCTTGGTCACAGCCTTTAAATCCGGCTGAAAACTCACTACTTCAGTTTAGCATATCCTGACTAGAGCTGCTGATTAACTGTAAAACTGCATCTCTGTTGTTAGTCATTAGCACTATAACATAAGTAACATGAATAATATATTTGAATACTAACCCTCACCTATTCTGTTTCTTTTCTCGTACCCAAATGTGGCCATTGGTGCCACAGCCCACATGCTAAGTTTTTTGCCTGCCTATGGTAAGTCATCCCTGATGGAGGATCACAGGAATCATGGGAAGAGGTCCTTCATGGACAACGTTTCAGCCGTGGCATGGCCAAATGGAATGCAGCTAGATGGATGAGGTCTCAGGACTCTAAAATACCCAAACCTAATTATGTCATATCATCTACTGTTAAACCGTAATTCTAAAATTTTATTATTATGCTGTCTTAAGGTTGTTCTGTTCTGTATATTGTATTGTATTGACCCCTACTTTTGACCCCCACTGCCGCCCAACCTACCGGGAAAGGGGCTCTCTTTGAACTCCCTTTCGGGGTTTCTTCCATTTTCCTACAAGGTTTTATTGGGAGTTTTTCCTTGTCTTCTCAGAGAGTCAAGGCTGGGGGCTGTCAAAAGGCAGGCTTTAAAGCCCATTGGCACTTCCTGTGTGATTTTGGGCTATACAAAAATAAACTTATTGTATTGTTTGTACCCAGTGAGGCTGGAGCTTGATTGAAACATTCACAGGTAGGATCTTCCCTGGAAACATTTTGGATAATTTCAAGCGAGACAGATGTGCGATATATAATTTTGAGTTGAATAATTGTATGCTTTGCACATAAGAGCTCAAATGAATTCTCTGTATTACCCTTCCCTCCTTTTTCTGATATGTTGAGTAGAATCCTTTTCCCATTGTCCTCTTGGATCTTTGAAAGGGAGGGACTGTAAAATATTTTTATATATTGAAAAAATGCTGCCTAGCCCTCAAGACTGAGCAATAATTTTTCAGCATTCAGGAAGGTGGGAGATGGGGAAAATTGGGCAGGTTCTGTTTGACAAAGTTTCAAATTTGAAAATAGTGAAAAAAATTAAATTTGGAATTTAAATTTTTCATGGGGTGCAAAGATGTTGTCTATATGAAGATATCTAGCAATTTAATCCCAAATTTTTCCATATATTAAAAACTGCATATGTTTGCAAGGGTTGAAAAGGAGGTTCTCATGCAGAGGTGTCACAGATAAAAAATTCTCCATCTTAAAATGCTTTTTACATTGGTTCCATATTCAGAGTGAGTGAAACAATTGGGTTATTAGTATATTTGGGGATAACTTGATTTATTGGGCACAAAGTAGGGAATATAGAGAAGTACTGCAGGATTTTATTTCTATTAGGACCAACCTGTGTATGTTCATCTATTTGTGTCCAAGTTTTTATAGCTTGTATGTTGCTGCCTAGTAATAAAACTGAAAGTTAGTTAGAGGCATGCCATGTTCTATCTTAGGTCTTTGTAGGGGTCACTCTTTGGATAATGGATGTTTTAGGTTCCAAATAAATAAAAGGGTTTTGTTGAATCAATTGCTTAAAAGAATGATTTATTCATTGTGTTTTCGGAATGTTTTAAATAAAAAATGTTAAGAAGGATATTTCTTAACAATGTTATTTCTTCTAGCTAGAGTGAGATGGAGGTTGACCATCTATGCAAGTCTTGTAATTTTTCCATACGAAAGGCAAAATTTTGTTGATAAAGAGCTTTATTTTTACTTATGATATTCCCAAGGTATTTAACTGTCTGCAATAATCAAAAGGGAAGGTCCAATTTAATATGGGATGTGAGAATTCACTGGAAAACACCTTTTATTCCCAAAGAATTCTGAGACCAAGATCTTTGAAATTATTAAGGCGTTAAACTGGGCAAAATTTGGGCTGAAATACAAAAATTCTGCTTAAAGTTTTGTTTGATATTTTATAATGCATTACTGATCGTGGTATCGATGAATATTGGAAACCTTTTCA